>NC_134484.1:389066124-389368624 GCF_040206685.1 Ascaphus truei | reverse complement strand
CTTCAGACCCGCGCGGGCAGCGGTAGCACCGGAGGGAGGGGGGGGGAGAGAGAAAAGCCCCGACTACTGCAACATCTTCAGACCCGCGCGGGCAGCGGTAGCACCGGTGGGAGGGGGGGGAGAGAGAAAAGCCCCGGCTACTGCAACATCTTCAGTCCCGCGCGGGCAGCGGTAGCACCGGAGGGAGGGGGGGGGGGGAGAGAAAAGCCCCGGCTACTGCAACATCTTCAGACCCGCGCGGGCAGCGGTAGCACCGGAGGGAGAGGGGGGAGAGAGAAAAGCCCCGGCTACTGCAACATCTTCAGACCCGTGCGGGCAGCGGTAGCACCGGAGGGAGGGGGGGGGAGAGAAGCACCCCGGCCAGTTAGAGTATGTTACGTCCCGTGCGGGCAGCGGGAGCGCCGGAGAGAGGGGGAAAGATGTACCAGTGTATATATAAATATTTAAAGTGTATTAAATTCCCCCCACCTCAAGCATCTGTACAAACTCCTCCATGGCCGGATCAGTGCAGGTCTTGTAAGGAGCTGACACAATTATACAAGAGGATACTATGGAGGAGGAGGAGACACGCACGAGGAGACATGCACGCACTCCTCCCCTCCCCCCATTACTTACCCGTGCAGAAAGGGCGTTTTGAAGTCCTGGCAACTCCATCCCACGTCACAGCCAATCAGCTCTGATTTTTTTTTTTTCGGATTTTTTTTTTCTTTTCTTCGAGCAGGGGATTTTTTTTTTAGAGAGCAGGGGAAAGGTTACTGGCCACGAGCCAATATCCGATCGCAGCTGGCGAGTTGGCGACCGGGTTTGTCGAGCACTGTATATATATATATATATATATATATATATATATATATATATATATATATATTATATTCTATAAATACATGACTATAGGTTACTGTACATTTAACTACTGTAATTTAAGAATTTCTGCTAATATATTAACTATTAAAGCATAGGAAAGGGATGTTGTAACAGATAGTATGAGTATTTTGTCACCACCAAACATTGCATGTAGCTACATCCCACCATTTATCTATTTAATGTGCGCATTCGTTACAAATAAAATGTGTACATACATCGGCAGCACACCTCAGTTATAGCATATGTGTTTAACATCTCAATGGTACATTAATAAATGTGAATCTGTTTTGTGATAAACAGTTTAGATACATTACATTATTAATGAGTGCCCTTAACTTATATTATTTATCTTCTTACATGCTTATTGGCCATAGCGTTGACTAAACTAAACCATGACACCATCAACCAGGATATCATGTTTCTCTATCAGAAAAGTGGACGTTTCTTGTGCCTTCGATGCGCCGCTTGCAGGCTGGAGGCTGTTGATCACTTGCATCATCCTGATAGGCCTCAGTGATCGTCTGCTCTAAACTGGCCGTGTCTCCCTGTAGACTATTCCTGATACCCTCTAGCTGTCCATGAGCCATGATGCTCCTGCTGGACTCCCCATCTGCACTCTCCCACCTGCACGGCCTGTACCTACACTGGCAGCACAGCCCGCAACTGCACTGACAGAAAGGCCCGCAACTGCACAGCCCGAACCTGCACTGGCAGCATGGCCCGCAATTGCACTGGCAGCATGGGCCGAACCTGCACGGCCCGTACCTGTACTGGCAGCATGGCATGCAACTGCACGTGGCGCGCACACACGGCTTATTCCTCTTCCCACCTCCACAACTTATCCAGCCACTGCCACTTCACCACTCCAAGGCTCCACCACTCGTCCAGCCAGCACCAGTCCACCACTCCCAGGCTCCACCACTCCTCCAGCCACTACTACTCCACCACTCCCAGACTCCACCACTCCTCCAGCCACCGCCACTCCACCACTCCCATTCCTCACCACTCCTCCAGCCACCGCCACTCCACCAATCTAATGCCTCACCACCCCTCCATCCACCACCAATCCACCACTCCCACACCTCAGCACTCCAGTACTCCCATGCCTCACCACTCCACCACTCCCATTCCTCACCACTCCACCACTGCCACGCCTCACCACTCCACCACTCCACCACTCCACAACTCCCGCATCAACTCTCCATTTCACACACTGACTCACTCACTGACTCACTCACTTACAAAAACCAAATAGAAAATAAATGACACACTAACAAAGTACTTTCACACTAACAAGACTATAAAATAGGAAAAGAAATATAAGAACAAAAGAAAAATCACACACTAATCACCAACAACTCGCTCACAAATCACCAAATCTCTCTTTGCCCAAATCACAAATATCTCAAGCCCAGTCTGTCTCACCCTCACTCCAAACAGCACCAACACACGCTGAAGCAAATGGCCACTTTATATAGGGGGTTCAATGAAAGATCTCGCAAGAACGTGTGATTCCAAAATTTGCCATGTGTTTGCTCATTTAATTTAGTATTTAGACATTGTAAACTAGTTTTTGTACAATGTACAGTAATGTGGAGGTTGACCAGTCACGATGATTGTGGAAATCCATGACCATACAGCAGATATGTTTTACCAGTGTAAAAAAGAAAGGCTTAATTGTAAAAAACAAAAAAGAAAGTATAGAAATTTTGATATATAATAATTTGTAAAAAATTATTTTGGGGGGGCCATTAATTGTGATTGTGGCAATCCATGCACATATTGTGGGTATTTTTTTACCATAGTTACATGAATGTGTACAAGGGTTGGGGGAGGGGGTACTTGCTCAAAGATGGGTGTTTAGATCTCCAGGTGGGTAGAGGAACCACTTAACCCCTACAGTTACATAGCAATGATCTAATAAAATAATTATCTAATAAAGTAATTAACAACACTATTATAGTGAATGGGTTAACTCCTCCTATGGTATCTCCCACAGATACCCACAGGAACCTAAGGGGACACACATCTAAAACCAGGAACCTCAGGGGACACTATTTTAACACCTTCAATGCCTTAGCAGGTAGCTGCAAAAGTTATTAAGCATTTTCTATATACATATTCTATATACATTTTGATAAAATTGTGCGGGAGCAGGGGGTCTCCTGAGTTGAACTGCATTGTTTTAAGTCTTGGGACCCCCTACTTTATGTATGCAGCACTATATAGTATTGTACAGGCAACAGAGGTCTCTGTCTCAAAGAGCTTGCAAGGTGATTTTGATTCCTGTGGCACAGGGAGATAATGTGGCATGCCCAGTTGACACTGGTATTTGAACTAAGTTCACCCAATTTAAAAAGAGTGCCCTTATCTATTTCTTTAGCACATATAAAAACTTTTAAACTTCTCTAAAGTACATAGGAAGCAAAGAATGGTGGGTAGACATGTTAGTCCTTTCTTCCATGTAGTAACAAAGGAGGGAGAGGATGTAGATGGTATAATGCCATTCTTTGGCCCAACAAGTAGTTGATATGTCACAAACTTTTGAGTCTCTCAGAGTCCTTCATGGGGTATGGCAGAAATACAGAAATAAAATTATTATACACAATGTTTGTAAGAGGGATATCAGGTTGCAATCAATGTTGAGAGGAAGCAGGAAATACGGTAAGGTAGAAACAGGTAGCCTAATATGCAAATTAACAGTAGAGAAAGGTCATAGAAAATGTGTTACTGTACCTTAGGAAAATATTACTCTAAAAAATAAAATTTACCACTAGAATAACAGTTATTGTTGGTATTACAGTAGTTAGGCAATATTGCTTGGACGCCTAAATTCACAAACATGAATCATTAGTTGAAAGCGTGGTTATATATGGGCATTGTTTACTTATCCAATATGTGATCACAAGTTGAACAACACCTAATATTCCATTGGGCCTGCCCTCCCTCAAAGGAATTATATTGTCTATAAGACTATGCTTGGCTATCACAGTGCAACTAACCAGGTTTGGATTTGAAAGGATATATTCGGATCAAAAGTGTGATATACTAAAACCATTCTGAAGGTGATTCAATTTAAAATAATTAACAAAAAATAATTAGCCTATCCCGTATATACTGTTTTTCTTCTTTTGCGGACAGAGTGAACACATATACTTTATTCTAAAAGTGTAAGATCATAAGTAAAAAAGTGTAACGCCTGTATGCCCGCAGACCTTGCCAGTCCCCAGTACTGAGGTGGGTAAGGTTATAACACGCACCCACAGCAGTGAGGGCATGCCCGGAGTGTGGTAATGCGTTGCCGGGCCTGTAGAGAAAAGGTTAGCAGATATTTGCAAAGTCCTGGGTATGAGAGTTTGGATAGTAATGTCCGTGTGCCAGAGTTCAGGGGTAATAGAGAGCAGCATAACCAAGTCCATAAGCCCGTGTTCGAGGATAAGAGAAGGCAGCGTAAACGTATACGTATGCAGGGTCCAAGGGCAAGAGAAGGCAGGGTAATCCAATTCAAAGCAGAGTTCAAGCCAGGGAGATCCGTAGGTAAACGGAGACAGGAAATAGCACTGTAACGGATAAGAGAGCCAAGCATAGAGACTGCACACACAGGGGTCACAAGAAGCTATGCAGAGCAATGAGCTAGAGGACAGACAGGGGTTATAAAGGAGGGAGCACCAATGGGAGAGAGAGGAGGAGTGAGGGGTTTAGCACCAATGGGAGAGAGAGGAGGAGCAGAGGGTAGAGTGAGGGGTTGCAGAGATAGGTCAGAAGGAGTGAGGGAGGAGACAGGTAAATCAGACAGGGAAATAGCTTGCACACTATGAGGGGCAGAACCAGGGCTCAGAGAAGACCTACAAGTGGAGCGTGTGCGCGCGCCTTCTGCAAGGGCTGGATGCGCGCGCACAGTATGTGCCAGGGAGCGCGCGGAGCGTCACGCCACGGGGACGGTCGCCACGGACGGCGAGAGGGCAGGAGGGGCTGCTGAAGAAGGTAACATGACGGGAGAGGGAATAGAGCAGCGCCACGAGTGCTGAGTGCCGCGGGGGAGATCGGGAGTTTGGGGATAAGAGCGCACTTTGCGGGAAACGCGCGTGACAGCCGGACGCGTCTCCAGACAGGGCGCAGAGGAACGGGTGCGGGAGGAGGAAGGGAGAGATGAACGAGAAGGCGGAGGAGGAAGGTCAGAGGCAGGGAGAACAGGTGTGACGGGGACACATTGGGAAGCAGGAATCCCCTGAACCGTCACAAAAAGAAACACCCTAAAACAAATGATTTGTCTGTGATATAAATAATTCAATTCAATTTGTCTCACGATAGAAGTGTACATTTGTTGAAGTTTTTATTTATATAGTTGTATTATATTGGAACCATAATTTTGTGTCATTATGGTTAAATGTAGAATATCTACTAGCTCCTCAGGTTGTCAGGTGTAGTGTTTTCTAAAGTGGTTACTAATACGTGTGCTTTCACATGTGGTTATTTGGTTTAAGTACTGGAATTGTCAAGGATAAATTCATTGTAATTTCTTGCAATAATAAGTGTTAACTTATTGACTCCTATGTGGCTGCTGTGCATTACTTATTGTCAACAATCCTTTTAACTATGAGGAACTGAGAATGTAGCAGGTTTGTGTGGTATTCAAATAAATTATTAACTATCTGTTGAATTCCGGCCCAGGAACAACTGACATTGAGGGGTCCCTTGACATAAAACCTTCTTGGCTTCCTAGCAGGGTGTGGTATTAAGGGAGACAACACTTAAATGTCTGATTAAAAAAAAGGATAAATATCCATACTCACTTAAACATTCATTTATTATTTTATATATTATTGATTATTATTGATCTGTATAAATGAGTTTGTGAAGCACTTTTGTATGTGATCTTAACGCTAAAACAAAGAATCAATCAATAAAACAAAAAAAAATAATAAAATGAGAGGAAGGAAAGGGACCATAATCTTGTTGTTTACTCTTCTCTTTCACATAGGATAAATTATTGGCTCTATGTCTAGTTACATTATGCTTACTTTTTTATTATTAATTATTACTTCCTTTCTGCTAAACAAGAGCAACATCTGCTGTTATTTGCTAAACATTATCAAAAATGCACACCTGCTAAATTAGTAGGAAATAGTGAACAAAACAATGCTCAAAGGTATAATCCCACATAGGCCCTGATTCACAACAGGGTGCTAAGCTTCAGGACGCCTTTACGCCCATGCAAATGAATGAGTAAAGGTTTGCTAAAGCTTAGCACCCTTTTATGGATCTGGGCTATAGTCAGCCAGTTAAATTACTTAGGAGCCTCTGAATGGGTATGTGGTTGTCAATAATGTGTTTTCTTCAACCTGAGCTCACCCTATCCATATGAGAAAACCAATAACGTTAAGGGAATGGGTGAGAGAGGATCACACAGTTACATCACACAAAATGGAGTAGCCAGAGAAAACAAAAAGCCCTCCCAAGTTTAACATTAAAAAATAAATGAAAAATATTTGTACAGTAGGTGGCACATATTGGTAAAAATTGTATTAATTACCCAGATGAGAGCTTAAACGTATCACTGGAATTAGTTCATGTTGGTGCTAGGAGGGATCGCCCTTTTTATGTGGTCCTGATTGGCAATAATCAATGGATTTTTCTTCTAAACTTAATTTTAAGGAAGTGAAAAAGCATTACACATCAGTCAATAGAATAAAAAATATATCTGCGGGCTTGGCTACTAAATGATTTTGTGTGATTTTCTGACATTTCAGGTAAACTTTTTTCATGTTAAATTCAATAGATCTTTCTAATGCTTTACAAAATCTGGTAACCACTAGCAATAAGAAAGATTTTAGTGCCCCAAATCATTATTAGGAACTTTACTGTGATGGAGACAATCTGCCCATTTATGTATAGTGGAACAAGGAAAAACCGGGCGCTCCCTGATGAAATTCTAGAACAGGGGAAATATAGCAATGAATATTACAACCTTATAAACAAAGGTCCCCTCTGGTTCGTCTTCTTGTCCTATGGCTCTGACCCCAATAGGATGCTTATCCAGGATCCTTATTTGTACAGGGATATAGAGAGAAAAAGGGGGCGCACAGGTTGAAGAGTTTGGGGTATGTATAGTATCTTATTAGATATTTGTGGGTGTGCTTGAAAGATATATTAAATCACTTACACGGCCTTGTGTAAATGCTCTCACAGCAAGGTTTACTTGTCTTTGTGTTCCCTTGGTTGGTTTCCTTCTTCTTTTCAGGGCTTGGTTTTCTTCCTGGATTTCTTCAATAGTCCTCGGCTTACAGTGAGGATGTCTCCCTCGGAGTGAACAGATTGAAAGACAGTTGAAAAAAACCAAGCCCTGAAAAGAAGAAGGAAACCAACCAAGGGAACATAAAGACAAGTAAACCTTGCTGTGAGAGCATTTACACAAGGCCATGTAAGTGATTTACTGCTGCGGCACAGTTTATTCGAGCATTTGCCCGTTCTGTGCCGCAGCAGTAGCCTGGCGTGCGCCCGAGAGTGACGGGCGCACGCCGAAGCAGCGGAAGAGCGCCCTCCGATCGGGGCGCTCTCCCTACCGCTGCCGGGTCCGCCGAGTCCCCCGGAACCCCCTGCCGCTGTCCCGCGATCGCGGGACACCAGGGCTCCCTCGGGGAGCCCCTGGACGCGCGTGCAGGGGGCGCACGCTCCCGATGACGCGTGACCGCGCGTCTATGACGCGCGGCACGCCGAGGGGCGGCCACTAGCAAGCCGGGAGATTTCCCGGCTTGCGGTACCGACCACACTTCAATAAAGTGTGTCGGTAGTGTAATATATCTTTCAAGCACACCCACAAATATCTAATAAGATACTATACATACAACAAACTCTTCAACCTGTGCTCCCCCTTTTTCTCTCTATATCCATTTATGTATAGTGCTTTTCTGGAATTCTATATTTCCACCATATTGACCGTGTGTGTGTGTATATACAGTTGTGTGAAAAAGAACACCCTCTTTGAATTCTATGGTTTTACATATCAGGACATAATAACAATCATCTGTTCCTTAGCAGGTCTTAAAATTAGGTAAATACAACCTCAGATGAACAACAACACATGACATATTACACCGTGTCATGATTTATTTAACAAAAATAAAGCCACAATTGAGAAGCCATGTGTAAAAAACTAAGTATACCTTATGATTCAATAGCTTGTAGAACCACCTTTAGCAGCAATAACTTGAAGTAATCGTTTTCTGTATGACTTTATCAGTCTCACATCGTTGTGGAGGAATTTTGGCCAACTCTTCTTAACAACGTTGCTTCAGTTCATATGCAACATATGTTGGCAGCTGTTTGGGCAGTGAGAGGTGGCATGTGTCAGCCTTAGGGAGCAATGTCTGTCAGTTACTCATAGTATTACAACTAAGCGCCGGATTGTTTACATGCGGATCCTCGCACATGCGCGATGGGTCTATGCTGCCGGGGAGAAGCTTTCCCTGCATGCTCATAGAAGGCGTATGTATTATTGTTATTTAGGTTGCCATGGAGACAGACGCAATGCTCCTGGTTGTGCAGAGCCGCCCTGTTTACATGCGGGTCCTCGCACATGTGCGATGGGTCTATGCTGCCGGGGAGAAGTTTTCCCTGCATGCACAATGAAGGCGTATGTATTATCATGATGTAGGTTGCCATGGCGACGGACGCGATGCTGCTGGTTGATTGCACTGAGCCGCCCCTCATTGGCCTGACAGTCTGTGAGTGGGAGGGAACAAGGTGATGGCATGATGCTGTTGATTTCAGCATTTTTATTCATGACAGCTGATTTCTCTGCTTGGGATTCTCCTATTGGCGGTGAGTGATTGGATGCACTGGGTTATGGGTATATAAGTTTCACTGTTGGTCACTGCATTACCTGGAAGAAGGTCCCGTTCTGAGGACCGAAACGTTGGTTGGTTGTGGTGCCGATATGTTTTAAGACATATGTTTTTGGAATTATTCGGTGTGCTGTCTCTCCTTGCCAGTGTCAAACCTGGTAATTTTTGGACTATTGGACCTGTATGGGATAAGCATCTGTCTTTATGACATGGAAGGTGTAGTGCATTTCTGGATTTATATATATATATATATATATATATATATATATATATATATATATATATATATATATAAAATGAATAGATGATACCGTTCTGTGGCTAATGAAATGCTTTTATTTGTGCGAGCTTTCGAGATACAGATCAGCGATTTTACATTGAATAAAGCAGGCAAGGGGTTTACACAAAAACAGTGCATCTTGGAATGTGACTAGAGCCCATCCCTCCCCCCTTTTTAGTGTGCAATTTATGACTTGAGGTGTTAAATAGTCTCTGAATGTGAGGGATGTAAGAGTGTGTATGTATGTATTGTTCATCTTATGGCCAGAGTCAGAGAAATGTTTACCAACAGGACTGTCTCTTGTTCTGCGTGTGATGCTGTAGCGATACAGACTCATTCTCTTGTTTATCCCCTGTACCATCTCACCTATGTAGTAGCAGCCCCTTGGGCATTTCATGCACATGATGAGGTACACGACATTGCTGGAAGAACAGGTGAACCTTCCTCTGGTTGTGTGCTCCAGATTCCTGTGTGGTAATTGTATTGTAGAATACAATAACGATAAACAGCACTCACAATGGGAATAGCAAATAGGTATATAATGTGGGGTGCCGTGGACTAAAGAGGACCCAATTCCTCTAAACACAATATACAATACTAAATAGTCCAGCACTCCTTATATAAAGAAATCAGGAGATCAAATCATCGGTATGAAACCCAAAAAGTGTAATAATTGAATATGTGCACAAGTGAATCAAACAACACACAACACCAAAAACATTATACTGAAAAAACTCTAATAACATATAGGTAGAACCAAATATGGGGGAGTGGGGGGGAAGAAACAAAAAATGGGGGGGCAAGATAACAAAAGAGTGGGTGTAAGGGGGAGTACAGGGGGGCAACATTTTGGGGAACACCCCTTCGTCAGGCCCGTTCCCCTTAGCCCCTGAGGGACAGAAGGGTACTTCCCTGGCCCCACAACCGACAAGGACAGTATCAAGCCCCAAATGAAGACAAACAAACCCTACACTAATAATAGGTATTATAATGGGAAAGTACAGCTGCGGCCGCCTTTATCCTAATGCGTCCGTATCCGCGGCGCTCTGCTAACCGCGGCCAGATGCGGAATATTTTCTTTTTTTCCGTAGCGCTTTCCGGTATGTTAGTGCTCGGATTTTTAGCGCTGTCCGCTATACTGCAAAACCATCTAAAAACACAAGTGGGCGTTCGCGAGCTGTTGTCTTAAAAGTCTAATAAGTCTAATGCATGTCTAATGCATGTCTAATGCATTTTGTCTGTGTGTGCGCGCGCAGTATTTGTAAAATGGAGGATTTAAAGTATACAGTATTACAAAAAATATAGCGTTGCGTCTTCTTCGAATATAAAATTATCACATTTCTATACAGTACTGTATGTACTGTATAATTTTGTAATCAGTACTTTTACTTGTTTTCATATTCTTTTTATACAGTATTTTGCATCTACCATACATTGTTGAAACGCATAGGCGTGTTACAGTATCACATTTCGGTGCATACAACGCTCTCCCTCTCGCCCCCGCACACACGGCTAAAGTACTATTTCAACTTCTTATCTACAGTTCAGTACACCTCTCCCAAAGCCAGATGGATTTCTGGCTTCAATCATCCCGAACCTGTCATCACATTCCTGCGTGTATAACGTACAGAGCCTGGTGTCACATTTCAGCGCCTGCGTGTAATCATGTGGAAGTTGAAGTCTGGAAAAAAATATATATATTTTTTTGTTTCGTTTCCAGACATATGTGCCTGCATAAAAATTCTTGTTATTCTGATATTCTAATTTTTAATGTTACACTGGTCATTCACATGCTTTATGTAATTTTTATTGATTTGGGGGTCTGGGGATCAAAACATTATGATGACCTGTTGAAAATATGTCTTTGAACTACAGTTCAGTACTGCTAATCCTTCATGCAGCTTTAGCCCCCCCCTCCCCCCCACAGACACACAGAAGGCTCAAGTATTTCAACTTCTTATCGACACCTCTCGAAAACCATTAATTTTCAATAGCTTGGCTTTGTGCTTTTAATCTTCCCGAGCCGAGTGTCACATCTCTGCGCCTGCGTGTAATCCTCTTTAGGAAGGGACCTAGTTGATGATTAATGTGCATGCGTGTATAACTTCACAATCATGTATATATGTTTTTATTGGATACATATGTTTTACTCTGCATTTGTTGTTTGTATCTCACTTTTTGTTAATTGTTTATAGGTAGCCCTCTGGGGGTACATATGGGATTCTGGTCTGTGGAGGTTTGAAGCCTCACTGGCGATCCTCTGGTATATCTGCAACTATCCATCTTCTGGTTTATGAAAACATCTGCACTTCGTCTCTGCCTCTTACTGCCTGGTGATTCTCTGACTGCTGCAATGCTTCTACACGCAAGCGTATCATGGAGTGTGTACTATTGGTCACAGCGCATGCACGACTTGACTGCGCTATACTTAGAAGAGTGGGATGTGGCTCTCAAACAGCACGCGAGTGCAATGCTCACCATGGCGACGGCTTTTTGTTTACACCATGCAGAGTATGAGTGGCGTCACATAGCCACATCAGCAAAAGCAGCTGAATGGGATTATATTGATGAAGAGCTCACAGCTAATGGATGACGTCAGCCAGGCTTCATAAACTCCCTGTAACGCTCAGCCTGCCCACAAGCCAGACGAAACCCCAGGACTGAGGTGAAAAGGAGAAATACCACACACCTAACAGTAAACAGGGGCACGGCCGGAGTGTGGAAGTAGCGTAGCTGGTCCAGGGAACAAAAATAGAAAGAGTTCAATACTTGCCAACTCCAGCGTAGAAGGGTAAAGTCCGTAAGCCAATGGTTAAGGTGTAGGGAGAGCAGCGTGGTAGAGTGTCCGTAAGCCTGGGTCATGGAGCGGAGAGAGCAGCATAGTAGGGGTCCGTAAGCCGAGTCCAAGGGATATAGAAGACTGCAAGGTAAAGAGTCCAAAGCCAAATCCAAGGGGGTCCAGAGAGCAGCGTGATCGAAGTCCAAAGCCAAAGGTCAAAATCCAGGGAGGTCAGCAGAGAATCCAGGGACAGAAACAGGGACTGCAACACAAGAGAGCCAAGCAGAAGCAGACAGCACCAAGGTACAGAAGCTATGCAGAGCAATGTGGTAATGGTGAGGGGAGACTAAATAGTGGGCTGGGACCTATCAGGGGAAAGGGAGGAGCGGAGGTGCAGCCCAAGGGAAGGCCTTATAGGGGAGAAGAGCCTGGGGGCGGACCTGGTGGAGCAGGAGCAGGAAAGCGCGCCGATGCACGTGCCGCACTGGAGGAGGCGGGGTCAGGCTCCCGGCGCCAGAAAAGGGAAGCCTGGGTCCGTGCGCGCCCGTAAGTGCGGGAGCAGAAATCACTGGGGAGACGCCGAGGACCGGGGAACGCCGCCAGGGACCAGAGGCAGCGGGGAGAAGAGTAAGGAGGCGCTGGTAGCGGGAGTCCCCGCAGTGCGGGTCCTTACACTCCCTCTGACAGTGCAGTTAACCACAGACACCCTTTTGAGAGAGAGGAGCAGGAGCATTTGGACAATTACATTGATGACTGAGTGATTTGAATCACATTATCTATTTCATATGACTTTTGGACATTTTGTTCTGCATCCTCATTGATATCTCTTTCTGCACTATTTGCATATTGCATTGTACTTTCCCATTATAGTACCTATTATTAGTGGAGGGTTTGCTTGTCTTCATTTGGGGCTTGATACTGTCCTTGTGGGTTGTGGGGCCAGGGAAGTACCCTTCTGTCCCTCAGGGGCTAAGGGGAACGGGCCTGACGAAGGAGTGTTCCCCGAAACGTTGCCCCCTGTACTCCCCCTGACACTAACTCTTTTTTTTTATCTTGCCCGCCCATTTTTTTGTTTCCCCCCCCCCACGCCCCTGTATTTGGTTCTACCTATATGTTATTAGAGTTTTTTCATTATAATGTTTTTGGTGTTGTGTGTTGTTTGATTCCCTTGTGCACATATTAAATTATAACACTTTTTTGGTTTCGTACCGGTATTTGTTTTGTGTCCGCTGTGTGGAGCATTGCGCAGGTTTTGCATCTTGCGTCCTGGCATGGTCATGTCCCACATTCAGTTGTACTGTTGAATTCTTTACTCCTCACCATCATTTTCTTGAGATTATGGAGTTGTCTGTATGATAATAAGGGTGTTTCAGGGAAGACCTGTTGCAGTCTTGTATCTTCCTGGAGAATGTGTTGTAGTTCCCCGACGATTTTGCGTAGGGCTTCTAGGTGAGGGCTATATGTGACCACCAAAGGTACCCTGTCATTTGTCTCTTTCTGTCTGTATTCAAGGAAATCACTTATTGGTATTCTGGTGGCTTTGTGGATTTGCTGGTCTAAAAGTCTGTAGTTATATCCACGGTTTATGAAATCCGATCTCAAGGCTGTAATCCGCTGGGATTGTCTGCTGTGTTGGAGCATATCCGGTTGTATCATATGGCTTGACTGTAGATGGTTGCATGCTTAGTATGTTTCGGGTTGAAGCTGTTGTCCCTCAAATAGCTGTCTCTGTCTGTAGGTTTGCAGTATACAGAAGTCTGTATTTGGTTGTTCTCTATTAAGACCATACTTGACAGCATCCAGGAACAAGACATGAAGGCAGTGGGAGCTTAGAATTGCCAGAGGTTTAAAAGCTTTAAAATGCTTTTAAACAAAAGCTTTCATTCAAACCTCAATCTGACTATCTACAACTGCTGCACCCTCTAGTGAAGCATCACAGCAAGAACTGAAAGAACATGAAGATATTACATGGGATATTCTATTACAGAGGTACAGATAATTGAAGAATCAGTGGATTAGGTTTCATCTTTAACAAGATATGGAGAAACAACATACAGTATTAGATTATGAAAGCTCATTGGAAAGAGCAGCCAGAATGGTGATTAATTTGAGAAAGAGATACAGGCTTCAAATAATCAAAATGTATGATCCAACATCAAGTCACACAGACAATGAAGTGGAAGACTTCTACAATGAAATCAACCAACTTAAGAATAAAGGAAATAGATTGTTGTGAGATTTCAATGCAAAGATTGATGCCCATCAGTAAGTTGAAGCATCAGCTTGTATTGTTAACGGAACAGGAAAGAACATGGGGAAAGATTGGTAAAAAAAATTAAAATGTGTAAAAATGTAATCACAAATATATTTTTCATGTAGAATCCAAATAGAAAAGGGACAAGGAATGGACCCAATGGAGAAAATAATTAAATTGACTACAGTACCGACACACTTTATTCGAGTGTGGCCGGTACCGCAAGCCGGGAGATTTCCCGGCTTGCTAGTGGCCGCCCCTCGGCGTGCCGCGCGTCATAGACGCGCGGTCACGCGTCTTCGGGAGCGTGCGCCCCCTGCACGCGCGTCCAGGGGCTCCCCGAGGGAGCCCTGGTGTCCCGCGATCGCGGGACAGCGGCAGGGGGTTCCGGGGGACCCGGCGGACCCGGCAGCGGTAGGGAGAGCGCCCCGATCGGAGGGCGCTCTTCCGCTGCTTCGGCGCGCGCCCGTCACTCTCGGGCGCGCGCCAGGCTACTGCTGCGGCCAAGAACGGGCAAATGCTCGAATAAACTTGGCCGCAGCAGTATATTCGAAGTAACAAGAAACATGTGATTGAAGACTACACCGTCCTTAACCATTTTGACACAAGGAGTAATCACTGATTGTTTTGCTGCAAATTACATATGAATGTGAAGTTAGGAAGAAGAAAACTGATTAAAGAGAAGACAAAAATAAACAACATCAATAGCCTCAAGGATAACAGCAGAGAATGTCAACAAGAACTGAAAAATCGCTTCAGTTTGCTCAAAAAAGCGCAGAAAAAAAGAGGATAAGAAAATATTTGATGAGATAAATCAATTAATGAGGAGACGACAAGAAATGAAGCACTCCCAAGATGCAAAAAAAGAAATTGAATATGTAGAGCTGTGCAAGACAATCTGCAAATGTATAACTGAAGATATATGAAAATTTAACTGGAATTTGGAGAAAAATACTTGTCAAGGGGAGAATCCTGGAGCGGGTAGGATCTTGGTGGCCAGAACAGCGGGGAGCAGGCAAGGATTGTTGGGGTCACAAGCAGGGTTTGTGGCAGGCAGCGAGCAGGATCGTCGTGGTCACAGGCAGGGTCTGCAACAGGAAGGCAAGAAAAGGGCAGGGGAGCAGGAACTGAGAAGAGGGAGCAGGGACTTAGACTAGGGAGCAGGAACAGGACTGGGACTTGCTAGCAGGAAACAGACTGGTGCAATCTAGTTCAATAGCAACGGCCTTTAAAATTAACAGGACTCAAAACAGGAACACGCAGAAACGGAGCAGAGGGAGTCTGGACATAAAACTAAAACAAGGAAGGAACAGGAAACAGGAACTATAAGGACAGAGGACAGGAGCAGCAAGAGGAGACAGACAGACAGAGGAACCCCAGAGCAGACAGAAACTAGCAGCACACCCGGTGGACAGAGAAAGGAACTATTGCTAGGAGCAGAATGTCTAGGAGACCCTAACAATACTATTGGCTTGCGTATACTGATCTGTGTGGTTGATCCAGAAGGAAAGGGAAGTGCTGTGTATACAAGTGTATACTAGCAGGGGTGGCTGAATTTGGGGAGTGTGCAATGCAGTGGGTTAGTTTATTTTTATAGTGTGTGGTAATTGAAGCCTGTAACTTTTTTCCCCCTTTCTCCTGCCTGAGGCAGAGTGGGTTTGGTTAGTTAATTGCTAACCTAACACACCTGCCGTGGGTGTGGTTAGTTGATTGCTAACCTAAAACACCTGGTGGGTGTCCCTATTTAAACAGAGGCTTCTAATGAATTCTGAGCTTGAGTATACTGATCTTTGTGGTTGATTTCAAGTGCTGGTTGTTTGAAGTGTACAGTTAGATCCATAAGCAGTTTCAACAAGGAAGTGGTTAAACAAGGTGTAGTATATTGGAGTACAGTTTATTGTTAATACTTATAAATATCATAGTTGCTATAATGAGCAGGATTGAAAATGCCACTCAATGCACATCTTGCCACATGTATGTGCACTTGGAGCAGCTGTTCCAAGGAGTATACCGCCGTGAGAAGTGTGAGTGGGTGGTCTCTTTAGAGTTAGAGATTGCTGATCTGAAGAGGCAACTTGCAATATTGAGGGACATTGGCAATCTTGAAAGGGGTTTAGAGCTCACTGAGCAGGCCCTTGCTTCGACTAGTGGTGCAGATGGTGGGGCTGTTAATGAGGAGCAGGTAGGTAGCTGGATAACAGTTAGAAGGGGAAGCAGGGGCAACAGGGAGAGGCAGATCATTTCTGAGCTGATCCATCCCAATAGATTTGCCATATTGAGTGAAGATATTGGAAGTGTCAGTGCAGAAATGGCAAGGCTGGGGGAGACTGATTCCTCTAGCAGCCAGGGGGATATTTCCTCCAGGACAGTGGGGACTCAGGATGCTCAGATACCAAGAACGATTGTGGTGCTAGGGGACTCCATTATTAGGAAGGTAGATAAGGCAATCTGTTGCCATGACCGCATGAACCGAACAGTTTGTTGTCTGCCGGGTGCTCGGATTCGGCACATTGCGGATTGGGTAGACAGATTATTGGGGGGGCTGGGATTGACCCTGTGGTCTTGGTACATGTTGAAACCAATGACATAGTTAGAGAAAGATGGAGGGTCCTAAAAAATGATTTCAGGGATATAGGCCAAAAGCTTAAAGCAAGGACCTCCAAGGTAGCATTTTCTGAAATACTACCAGTGCCATGCGCTACGGCAGGGAGACAGTCAGAGATTAGGGAGGTTAATGCATGGATAAGAAAGTGGTGTAGGAAGCAGGGTTTGGGGTTTTTAGAGCACTGGGACTCCTTTTCCCACAGGTGCCATCTATACTCTAGAGACGGATTGCACCTCAATGAAGAGGGATCTTCTGTGCTGGGGGGAGAATGTTAAAAATGTTGGAGGAGATTTTAAACTAGGATGGAGGGGGGAGGGAAATGTAACAGATAACAAACTAAATACAATTGAAGAGGAAACAAGGGGTTTTGGAGGTAGAATGTGGGCAAGTGCGAGTTTGACAAGCAGTGAGACACCAATAGTACATACAGATAATACTAGAAAACTTCTAAAGACTAAACCAAGTTGGCGCAGAAAGGAAGGAGCAGATAAGATAATAGTACAGGCTGAAAAAAAACTGAAATGCATGTTTGCTAATGCAAGAAGCCTGACAGATAAAATGGGAGACCTTGAATTAATAGCTGCAAGGGAGGAGTATGATATCATAGGCATTACTTAAACATGGTGGGATGAAACTCATGACTAGGCAGTCAATTTAGAGGGTTTTTCCCTTTTTCGGAAGGATCGAACAAATAGAAGAGGAGGTGTAGTATGTTTAAACATGATCTAAAGCCTGTAATAAAGGAAGATGTTTACGAAGGGAATTATGAAAATGTAGAGACCTTGTGGATAGACATTAGCAGTCGAGGTAAAAGTATAAAGAAAATGTTTGTAGGGATATGCTATAAACCACCAAATATCGGTGAGATTGAGGAAGCTAAAATACTTTTGCAAATGGAGAAGGCATCAAAACTGGGTCATGTTTGCATAATGGGTGATTTTATTTATTCAGACATAGATTGGGGCAATGAGATTAGCATTACAACAAAAGGAAACAGGTTTTTGGGGGTTGACGAAATAATATTGCTGAAATTAAGATACTGTTGATATATTACTGAAAT
This sequence comes from Ascaphus truei, assembly GCF_040206685.1. Lineage (NCBI taxonomy): Eukaryota > Metazoa > Chordata > Amphibia > Anura > Ascaphidae > Ascaphus > Ascaphus truei. The sequence goes on along the minus strand of NC_134484.1, from coordinate 389,350,938 downwards.
GGACTGGGGGGAGGGGTCTCTGGAGAAGGATTAAAAGTGATGTTCAGATTCCATTTTGTAAAGTCAGTTATGTCTAGTATCCATTTTGTGAGTAAGAATGTGTCTGGTGTGAATGGGAGATTTCGCTCCTAAATTGATTTACGACTGTGCCTATTCATAGCTGTTTTGAGGCCAGTTCTAACCAAGTTTAATGAGCTTAATGAGCTGTACGATGATTGGTTTAAGAATTAAGGAGTGGTTAATATAATCTGCCTAGTAACAGTTTTAGACAAAGGAACCAAAAATGTATAAAGGTTGCTGCCTGGACACTCCCTGGCAGAGAGAGTCTTGTAGACTTTTGAATGATTATGATCATACTACACTATGTATTGAAATAAACTACTTATTATCAACTGAACCCCGTTTGTCAATTTGGAACATTGATAATTTGGCGACGAGGATGGGATTCCAAAATCTCGGACATTTGGTCCTAAGGAGACGAATGGTTCTCATTGAAACACTCCACTCTATGAACAAGGTACTGTAAGGCATCTATTTAGGCCTTTCGTTTAGAGAGTTGGGTGTTTCATGAGGCTATTAAATCTCTGAGGTCTAGTCTGGGTGACAGAATTTCGATATGAGTAGGTTATTATAAAAAAAAATTACATTTAAAAAATTAAAAAATTAAAAATTGATATAATTTTATGTGAGAATCAATTGATACTGTATGATTCTGTATGATACTTGGTGGTCTTTGTGAGGTAACGTAAATCCGCAGTGTTTATAACAATTCTCTGAGTGAGATATACTTTGTGATTCTCTTTGTGACAAGAAGAAGAAAAAAAATGAGAAAAAAATACTGTATGAAATCAATTCTCTGAGTGAGAAATCAATTCTCTGGGTGAGAAATCAATTCTCTGGGTGAGAAAAGTCCAATGTGAAAAGTTAAAATGGGTCAAGATAATTCTGTTGAGGAAAAGGAGGGTGCCGGAAAGAAGAAAAAATGAAAAAAAGAGAAAAAGGAAGAAAAATTAACTAAAAATTATATTAATTGCAAGGAAAATGAGAGACTGGACCTAAAAAATCAACTCTGTCTTCTGACTCTTTGAAACTGTCTGTAACCCAAAGCACGAACCAACACCTTTTTTCATTGTAGGTTATACAGGTCTGAATTTGACCAGTCCACAACTATGCAGGTTAAAATGTTGCTATTGCTACAATAGAATTCTAAAAAAGTTTTGCATTAGTTTTAAAGTAATTAATGTAGATTATAAAAGTTTTCAGATTAGTTATAAAAATAAGAATAAAAAAGTATATTCTTATTAAATTAATTTTTGTAGGAATAAGAATCAAATGGTATTTAGTTTTTTCTCAGCAAGAATGTAGGTAAACAATGCAATTCTGTTTAATGTGGTCTTTTGGTGTCATGCAAAGTTTTAAAAAGTCAGGATATTTTGTCAGAAATTGCAATGCCTCTAAAAGAGATGCAAACATTGGCTAGAAAAAGGTATAGAGTAAATAAGTAGAAATTACAATTTTTCCCAATCTAAAGTTAAGATATGCAACCCAAATTTCTAATAATGTCACAGTCCATCGGTGCACTCATTGTTCTCAACAGAAAGTTTTTTTGCCTAAAAGAATCCAGGATAGTCAAATCTGATCATTGAACACGCCTAGGTACAGGTTCAAAAGTTGGGGAAATCATTTTTTTCCTTAAAAAGTTTTATTAGATTCTCAAGTATAAATATGATAAAAGTGTTGATTGTTTGTTTGAGTGATTCTTGTGTGTCTGTGGTAATATTTTTCCTTTTCCCCACAACAATAAGTGGCTGATTCAGGTTTTAATACAGAAAGCAGTCTAAGAGCTGACAATTCATTGTCATGCCCTTCATACTGTAAGAGCTGTAAAAAAACAAACCTGAAATATGCTAATTAATTGTATCTGGATGAATCCAGTGTGTAAGTTTTGTGTGAAAGTTAAATAATGGGGATACCGGTTTATTATATGCATATAAAATTACTATCCAGGAACTTGCAAGTACTTACAAAAATAAGAATGTTATTAATAGCTTGTGATGAAGTTTAAATTAAAATAAAAAGAAAAAAGAAAAGAAAAAGGTGTACACTCATTTATTACAATGTAAAGTGATCAATACTGGACAAAGGAGAGTTTGGTAAGCTGTGGAAAGAAGCAGGAGGGGAAAAAATGGGCATAAGCGGGAAAGATCATTTGATCTTTACTATTTTTATCTTAGCCCAGTTACTGGTAGAATTTTAAAAGTTCATTCGTTTTGGCCACATGAGTAAGATTTTAAAACCATGAGATTTTTTTCCCCTCTGCTCAAATCTAGATAAGCAAATCTTCTACAGCTTAAAGAATGTGTGGCTGCATTCCAGAAGAACAAGAGAATGACATTTTTATTAATTTAGTTTACAGAATCAAACTATTGTGTTTTTTATTATTAGGATAAGTGAGAAATATGTGTTTTTTGTTATTTTTGTAAAGTTGGTTGGTTGTGTATTTGCCATGAAAATTTAGCCTGCAATGGGCTGAGAGAGAAGCTCCATTTTTTAAATTCCAAGTTGCTCAAGACAGTAGGTTAAAGGTTTTTTTTTCTGTTCTGAGCAGTTTGTTTATAGAATGTATGATAGCATTGCATAGCATTGTATGTTATGGAGTATAATGTATGATATGTCATTTTATAGTATAGAATGTTTTTAGTATATAATGTTTAGGATTAATATGTAGTATAATGTAATATACACTAGAGTAATGTTTTAAGGGTGTTGCAGTGATACAAAGAGTGTGTCACAAGGTATAAATAAAATGTATGGTTATAAAAATGAGTATTACTGAGTGAGTATTTTATTTGTATACGGTCCCAAGGCTCAACAAAGTATCCGGACGTTCCTCCTTCTCCTACAGTGCACCCCAAAACTGGAACAACCTACCAGAGACTCTCACATCCACCACCAGTTTAAGTTCTTTCAAATCTAAGGCTGTCTCACATTTTAATCTGGTCTGTAACTGTTTCATACGCCCATAATATATATTTTCTTTAACTGTGCACGCAATGTCTTGTATATAATGTACAATTATTATTATAATGTATAATGTACATACCATTTATGTAACTGTATTTGTAACCATGTATTATTTGTTTTACTCTGTGCCCAGGACATACTTGAAAACGAGAGGTAACTCTCAATGTATTACTTCCTGGTAAAATATTTTATAAATAAAATAAATAAATAAGAAGTGTACTCAGTGCTTTGCAAAGAATGCAGTACAGAGAATTAGTGTGGAGTCCTATACGAAATAATTTTTCTACTGTAAGCTTAATTGAATATGTGATGTATTTTATAATGTTTTACTATTTTCTCTCCAAAGGTGTCCCATTTTGAGATCCTTATCTACAGTATAATTCCTAATTTTAAAGAATATATCTCTGAGAAATCCAGAGTTCATTTGGTATATTTGGTACATTTGGTATGTTTCCTGGCGGAGTGATGCAGTAGGAAAAGTTGATGGCAAATTATGTGTTCCCAGCATGAGGTTTTAAACGCAATTTTTTTTATAAAGATCTACTACAGGTTTTTATTTTTACCATAAGCAGTAGCAATTGTTAAAATCACTGCATATATGTTTGGACAGGACTCAATAGTCTCCCGGTCTGGCTATTGTTTTTAATGTTATATACTGTTCACATAGTAAATGGGTTATATGTGAACAAGAGAAGGGAGATATCTGCAGACAATATAGAGTAGGTAAAGCTATCAAGCCTTCACAGATAAAATTATTTTTTGCCATGAGACCCTTTTGGTAATCTATAGTTCAATTGTATTGTGTTACCCAGGAGTTTGTATTTTTTGATATGTATTGGTTATGATAGGTATTTTTGATGAGTTAAGATCTATCTCTGTCTATATGCGGATGCAAAGACACGAGGTAATGAAAATGTTACAGGAATGTATTCCTAGGTATAGATAAGATATTATCAACTCAGATTTAAATTATCACCCTATGAGACACTTACGGGAAGTATCAGTAGTTCAAAGGAACTAATTATTAAAGACTATGTTATTTGTAATGAAACAATTGGCAAGTATTGTATGCAACTAATAAACATTTTTGCAGTCTCTCTATTGTATATACAGGTTAAAGTTACAGGTGAAAGTTGTACAGTTTCCATACAAGAATCTGAAAGTGTATTTACTCGAGTTTGGAGATTGGATGATGGTTAAATTTTTAAAAGAAAACACGCATTACAGCCCAAATGAAAGAGCCTGTGACGGGTATTGTTACAACAGATGCAAAGCTTATCTTCCATGTGACTCATTGTAAAGTGGTTTCCTCTATCAAAGAAATCTACTCAAGTTTTTAAAGAACCAAAAGAAATTTTAACAAGTTTTTTAAAGAACCAAAAGACATTTACACAAGTCTTTAAAAGAACTAAAATACATTTATACCAGTTTTTTATGGTTGAAAAATCAAAAGAATAAGAACTTTATATTTGTACATATTCATTATAACTGAATTATTGTATACTAACCTTATATTTTTATGTTTTATATTTTAGACACTAACTTATAGTTTAGGATTCTGACTGGAAACTACTAAATAGATCAGTGGATCCTGGTTGGGTTATTATTAGGGGTTATTTGTATATTTTTCTGGTAACTAAAAGTAAGGGGTGCAAAGATGAAAAGGGTTCCATATTCTATTATATCTATGTGTGTTAGGATATTGGGAGATAGCAGAGGAGAGAAATGTGGTGTAGTATTATATTTAGTATATAGGATGGCCTTAGTATCAATATTATATTTAGTTATATCGGTATATATATAAATATTTTCAAGTGCCGTAGGAGGAGTGAGCTATATACTCGTATCTATATTAAGGGATATATCAAGATGTAATGTGTTTATAACCATTTATATAGAAGAGCGGAACTAGCAATGGTTTAATATGTTATAGTTAGATTTTTCAGTATAGTACAGTATATATTCAGAAGATGCGTATATATATATTTAAATCAAATGAAAGATCAGAGAGATAGAATGTGGGAATATTTTGTTTGTTCAGATTACCCAAGTCTAGGTACTCAAATTTGATTATGATATATGTAGGTATATCAAGTGTAATTATACTATGTATTGTGCAGGAGATGTTATTTTTAGTTTGGTAAAGTTAGAAACAAATGTAATTATTAGAGCAGCAATGTTTGTGTAGTGGTGGAGAAGAATGTTGTACCTAAGTATCTGACAATTCGGCTAATATTATAAATGATATTAGGTATAAAAAGAATAGTGACTAAATTGGAAGATTTTTTGAAAGGTATTCTATAGCAGGAATTTGGGATTTGGCACATGTTTTAAATTACTAGAAGCAAAATTTGTGTGTGGTGCTGATTATATGTGTATGTGTGTTTGTTGTCATAATCATTGTTATTTTTGTGTTAAAGGATTGATCACCAATCTAACCGTAAAAGTAATTCTCTCCATGCCCCTTCAAGAAGATATATATGAAGAACAAACACATCTCTCTTGTACAATAATACCCTCCTGATGTGATCCAACAACAAATAAATGCTTGCCAGGAGAGGGAAAAACAACTGCGAATGGATAAGGTGTTGGTGAGACTCCAAGAGATTGATGATCCGGACCAAGGGTTACAATAAAGAAATACCCTCTACAAGGAAAGAATACTGTGTTTGCCAAGAATAAAGTTATACATTTCTCATTGAAGATTTCGAAAAGTATAAGATGAGGGACTGACGAAATAATATTGCTGAAATTAAGATACTATTGATATACAGTAGTACTGAAATGGACTGGGGGGGGTCTCTGGAGAAGGATTGAAAGTGATGTTCAGTTTCCATTTTGTAAAGTCAGTTATGTCTAGTATCCATTTTGTGAGTAAGAATGTGTCTGGTGTAAATGGGAGATTTCGCTCCTAAGTTGATTTACGACTGTGCCTAATGTAACTCCCACATTCCTAGTGAGAGTTGGTACCTGGAACCTATTCATAGCTGTTTTGAGGCCAGTTCTAACCAAGTTTAATGAGCTGTACGATGATTGATTTAAGGATTAAGGAGTGGTTAGAATAATCTGCCTAGTAACAGTTTTAGACAAAGGAACCAACAATGTATAAAGGTTGCTGCCTGGACCCTCCCAGGCAGAGAGAGTCTTGTAGACTTTTGAATGAGTATGATCACTATATTATGTATTGAAATAAACTACGTATTATCAACTGAAACCCATTTGTCAATTTGGAGCATTGACATGGTGCTTAAAGACAATTATATGACACAAATTATTTAGGAACCAAGCAGGAGAGGTGCAATACTGGATTTGGTAATATCAAACAATGTAAAAGCAATAACAAATATTCAAGTCCTGGAACATTTACGTAACAGTGACCATTACATGGTCTCATTTGAAATAAATTATCAAAAAACAGATTACTTGGGTTCAACAAAGACCTTAAACTTTAGAAAAGCAAATGTTAATAAACTGAGGGCTAATCTACAAGTATTACATTGGGATTATGTTTTTGCAGGGAAAAATGTAGAAGATATATGGGCAGTCTTCAAAACAATGTTAGAAAAGCACACTTATCAGTGTATACCCTTGGGTAATAAGTATAAAAGAAATAAGCCAAAACCAATGTGGCTAAATAAACAGGTAGGGGAGGAAATGGACAAGAAGAGGAAGGCATTTAGATTCTTTAAGTCAGATGTCCCGGAGGCATCGTATCAGAATTATAAGAAATGTAACAAAAATTGCAAAAGGGCAATCAAATTAGAAAAAATGGATAATGAAAAAAGGATTGCAATATAAAGTAAGATCAACCCTAAAAAGTTAATTACGTACCTTAATAACAAAAAAATGAGAAAAGAAAATATAGGACCATTTCAGTGTGAGATGGGCAGGCAGATTATTGGAGATAAGGAAAAAGCAGAGGTATTAAACAAATTATTTGCCTCTGTGTTTACCAGGGAAGAATCAATTTCATTAGTAGTGCCGCAGGTGGAAACCACAACCTCCATATTAATGAACAATTGGTTACCTGAGGAACAAGTTCATAAGTAGCTTGAAAAATGTAAGTAAATAAGTCACCTAGCCCGATGGTATATATCCAAGAGTTCTCAAGGAATTAAGTTCAGTAATAGCCAAACCATTATATTTAATATTCAAGGACTCAATTTCCGCAGGCTCAGTACCACAAGATTGGCGTAAAGCAGATGTGGTGAAAATATTTAAAAAGGGAGTGATAATATGTATATAAGGGGGGACTATATTTTGTCTGCTGTATAACCATTTTACTAACACTGCCATTATGCTTCTTAGTGTGACATTAATTACCCCTTTTTGCTAATTCAATGTTGGCTGCACTTTTGAACTGTCTATGTTTAGACATAGATCCGGAATGAAATAACAGGAAATAACAGGAAGAATTGACCATTTGTTAGTTAGAAATTAAGCATAGCATAAGCATAAAAATAAGGGAAGTAAAGCTTGGCATGGAATTCACCTTTGTTTGCTCGCCTATAAAACTGACTATAACCTTTTAATAAACAGGAGAGATTTTTGACAACGATCATTGGTGTCAGACTCAATCGTTTCTCCTCCTTGCATCTCGTCTACTTTTCCAGCGCCATAACAGTGGGGAAAGTCCTCCGGAGGTGTAAAGAAAATTCTATCCGAGTACTGGAAAAGGTCCCTACGTATACCGAAGTAGAGGATCATTTTTATTAACAGGGAGCTAGATCACAACCGGGGAATTTCAGACCTGTTAGTCTGACTTCAATAGTGGGGAAACTACTTGAAGGTTTAATACGCGATAATATTCAGGAATACCTAATGGAAAATAAAATCATTAGTAATAGTCAGCATGGATTTATGAAGTATAGATCATGAAAAACTAACCTTATTTGTTTCTTTGAGGAGATAAGTAGGAATTTAGACCAGGGTAATGCAGTTGACGTGGTCTACTTAGATTTTGCAAAAGCTTTTGATATGGTTCCACACAAGAGGTTGATGTACAAAATAAAGCAAATTGGACGCAGTAATAATGTATGCACCTGGATTGAAAACTGGTTGAAGGATAGACAACAGAGGGTTGTCATAAATGGAACTTTTTCAGGTTGGGATAAAGTCGTGAGTGGAGTACCTCAGGGATCGATACTGGTACCCCTGCTTTTTAACTTGTTTATTAATGACCTTGAGGTTGGCATTGAGATCAAAGCCTCCATCTTTGCTGATGATACTAAATTGTGTAAGGTAGTAGAATCAGAGCAGGATGTAATTTCTCTCCAGAAAGACTTGGAGAGGCTTTAAAATGTGGGCAGGTAAATGGCAGATGAGGTTTAATATAGATATGGATTTGGGATGCAAGAATAAACTGGCGATTTACAGTACACATTAAATGGGGATAAATTGGGGGAATCCTTGATGGATAAGGAGTTAGGAGTGCTTGTAGACAGCAGGCTTAGCAATTGTGCCCAAATTCATGCAGTAGCTGCAAAGGCAAACAAGATCTTATCTTGCATTAAACGGGCAATGGATGGAAGGGAAGTAAACATAACATGCCCCTTTACAAAGCATTAGTAAGACCACACCTTGAGTATGGAGTACAATTTTGGGCACCACTCCTTAGAAAAGATATTCTGGAACTAGAGAGAGTGCAGAGAATAGCCACCAAATTAATAAAGGGGATGGGCAATCTATTTTATGAGGAGAGGCTAGCTAAGTTAGATTTATTTACATTAGAAAGGAGAGTCTAAGAGGGGATATGATAACTATATACAAATAAATTTGGGGACAGTACAAGGAGCTTTCAAATTAACTATTCATTCCAAGGGCAGTACAAATGACTCGGTGGCATCCCTTTATGTTGGAGGCAAGGAGATTTCACCAGCAACAAAGGAAACGGTTCTTTACAGTAAGGTGTAACGCTTGCGCTCACCACGAACAAGGTGGGACACCGGTACTGAGGTGGGAAAGTACAAGACTGTGCACCCACAGGAGCAGAGGCACGCCTGGAGAGTGGATAGTCAGCATAGCCGGGTCCGGGTTGGAGAGATCGGGTTATTTGAGATACTTCCCAGAGTCCAAAGGCGGAGCAAGTGGGATGGTCAATGTCCTTTGTGCCATCGTCTGGGGTTGGAGCCGGGAGAGTGGTCATATATCCGAAAGCCGTGGTCAGGGATGGAAAGGTTTTGGGTAGTCAGATGCAAGCCGGGGTCATTATCCAGAGAGGGTCCTAAAGTCAAGCCAGGTCGGTACATAAGAAAGCAGCAGAGAAAAACACAGGAACAAAGCACAAGGCAAGGCACAGCAAACGCAGGAACACAAGGCTACACAGGTTATGCTCAGCAAGGTGAAAGTGAAAGTCTTTTAAAGTAAACAGGAACCAATAGCAAGGGAGGCGGAGCAGAGGTGCAGCCTCTGCGGAGGCTAGTATTGGCTGCAGGAGACAAGTGGGCAATTAGGAATACTTGCCACGCAGCTGGGGAGCGGTGCACCCCGTCAAGTGCGCGCCCCGCACGTGACAGAAGCGCAACGCGACCGGGGGGTAGAACCAAGCTCCGTGGCATGACATGAAGAGCTGCGGGTGCACGCGCGTTCTGTAACCATAGCGGGGAAGCGTGCTGCAGCAGGTAAGGAGGGAACATGATGCAGGGGATGTGTTCCCCGAATCATTACATAAGGGCAGTTAAAATGTGGCATTCTATAATTAAATATAATTAAATATTATATGGGTATGATATTCCACTGTGCCAATCAATGGATAGAGTGTGGTTATAGTGGCCCTTGATTGGGTGGTTAGGCTTCCAGGGTGGGTATCAGGGGACAGTGGTTTAACCGCTTAGTTACTATAGCAGATATCAATCGCTAAGGTGATTAAGGGGTTAGGGGCCATTAGAATGTATTTTTTCATGTACTCTTGCTGGCAACGGAGGACATGGACCTGCAGTATGCTAACAAGGACACCCTTCATGATGGCTTGGGTAAGTTGAAAGTTTTATTTACTTTATTTATGGTAGCTGTTTGATTTTATAATGGGCAAATGAGCTATTATCCATATCTGGATAATAGTTATTTTGCCCATTAATTAACTATATGTGTTATTGGGGGTAGATGAAGTGGTAGTAGGGTTGTTGTGTTTGTTTTGGTTTCTTGGAGTTATAGGGGTTGGGTGGAGGGGGTAGCTGCCCCAAAGGTGGGTGTTTAGGCCTTCCGGGAGTAGCGGGACTGGTTAACCCCTTTATTACCATAGCGGTTCCTACTGCTATGGTAGTGAAGGGGTTAACTCCTTTCGCAACCTTCCAGCCTGGCCTAAGCACCCACCCTGAGACTACTACCCCCTTCATCCACCCCCTCTGCCTCAAGAAACAGGCTATTGAGGTTTGACCCTTCATTGCCTTAGCGGTTAGCCGCTAAGGTAATTAAGCTGTTTTAATATAAATTTGAATACTTGTGTAGATGAGCAGGGGGTCTCCGGAGCAGAACCATGTTGATTTCAGGTCCGGGTACCCCCTGCTTCCTGAGATACAGGCCCCATTATGGGGTGCTGGTATCTCCTATACATTTTATTCCCACGGTCACGTGACACAAGACATTTAAATGCATCTGAGATACCGGCACCCCATAAATGGGGCCTGTATTTTGGGAAGCAGGTTCTTCAATGCTGTTCTTCTCTGGAGACCTCCTGCTCATCTACACTAGTATTAAAATGTATATTAAAATCTAGCGATCGCTGGCGAGATATGTGAAGGGAGAGGCACTCTCTCTGTGCAGTCCTCTCTGCAGCTGGAACAAATACCGGGTAAGCCCTTTTAAGAGAGGTGATCACCACAACGCCGGCAACACCCCCATTTTGGGAATTTTGCTATCACAGGTAATCGAGGCTTTCTGAATACCGTGATAGCAATGCTCAAAAAAGCGAAAACGGCCGAGCGATTTTTTGTATGTCTTATAGAATAGAACACAAAGTGTTGAAGAAGCATACAGTACTTTGATATTATGAAGAAGATTTAGCAGAATGCAACATGAACCATTAGACTGCACGAAGACACAAGAAAGATAAGGATCAGGAAGGGAGTGTGACAGGGAGACACCATGTCACCAAAGCTTCTCACAGCAACACTTGAAGATCCAATGTGACAAAAATACACAGTGAAATACTTATATATTCTCTAGAAAAAAAGGTCCTTTAGTTTAAACCTTTGGCCAAACAGTTAAAAGTTAACAGGTCTTGTTCATATTCCTGTGTTTGGACAGACCCAATGTGGTAATTTCCCCTCCAAATAGAGGTAAATGAGAATTTTATCAGGTAGTATTAGGACCTGCTCACTGCTCATGCCTTGATGTGGCTTGCAGGCTTATAAGGGTTTAACTAAATGACCCCTTTTCAAGAGAATATATAAGTATTTCACTGTGTATTTTTGTCACATTGGATGTAGCATTGGGCTTTTCTGTTTTTTGTATACACTTAAGATGTTACACAGCCAATGTGCAGTTTCATTAAGTGACAGCTTGTGTGTGTGTGTGTGTGTGTGTGTGTGTGTGTGTGTGTGTGTGTGTGTGTGTGTGTGTGTGTGTGTGTGTGTGTGTGTGTGTGTGTGTGTGTGTGTGTGTGTGTGTGTGTGTGTGTGTGTGTGTGCTGCAGTGGAAGTGCTGTGTGCTGGGTGATAATGGTGAAAGGCGGGGTTGCAGACCTGCCTAAGACATGCAAATGAGCATACAGTATATTTACATTTGCTATATATATATATATATAAACAGAAAAAGAGAGAGAGCGCACGCCCCATAGCATAACACTGTGTATTTATTATGAAAAAGGAAAGGGAAGGGGGGGAAGAATCACACTCACAAGATAAAAATGGTTAAAAGGCAATTTGTGATTATATCACCACCATCCGGTTCTGTACTGCGGAATTTCGTCTATGTAGGCTCCTTCAGGACTGCCTGTGGAAGTCACAGCTCACCGGATTCCTGGGGTGCCGTTTGCCGTCAAATTGCCGTCCAAGAACTCAGCTCTCCACTCCGAGAAGCCGCCGTTTAGATCCCACGCTGGATGTGGCCTCATGCGCGTGCGCAGCGTCGTAGTGACAAAATCGCGCTATCAGAGTCCCTGATGCGTTTCGTCACCGCTGGGCGACTTTCTCAAAGGGCTGATAGTGAATGGAATGAAGTCCTGCACATTTATAGCCAGTCCATCGCTTAGCAACCCTCAATAGGACAAATGTTAAACCCATGGTGAGCTGGTAAAGTTGGGCGTAACTAGATGTGCTGCACCCTCATTAAACACATGAATAAACGACTGACTTGCTGAATGGCAGATCGTGGAAAAAATATATAGACACATACTGTGGGAAAGATCTACAGAAACATTATACACATATATATAACACAATGGATACTCAAATTCATTGCTGATATTATATAAAATCATTAAAAATGATTCAAATGGATGATCTGAACCAATGGATAAAACGGAAAAGCAAAGTTAAAAATAAAATTAAGAAAATTATCCCCTGTTATATAATATAATGAAATATATAAAAAAATTAAATAAAATCGCACACATAAAAAACACACAGGGGTGGCAGCACATTGAGATCTAATAATCATATTTTAAATAAAAGATAGTCAGAACTATTAATTCCTCATCAGAACACCATGCACATATAAACAAAATTGTGTACACATACATAATGAGCAACCGAAAATTAAATAGATCTACACTACTAAACAAGTAAAAGTATATAGATATTGCACATACTTTTAACTAGAAAAATTATATATATATATAGAACATAAGCAAAGAACAACCTCATGACTCAAATGGGCTTATATACTACCCAAATGCTTGTATATAGATGAATATACAGATGTATATTTACTAGTGTGTATCAAATTATTTAACTATTTTAAAATAGGGTATATATATTCATCTCCTACAGCTATAGAGATAAAAATAAAACATGATGAGTCAAGTACATATATATTCACAGAGACAATAATATAAGGATACTAAGGAACAATGTATAGTTTATCAATCAATACATAAGTATATTGAATTATTTAACCAACCTTTTTGTTATAAATAACCTCAAGATGGAAATCTAATGAACAGGGAGAGGAGAGAGAAAAAGCAACATTTGCTTAAACTGAGTAAAGTATAATTTACAAAAAAGTATGGAGTAATAATGAGAATAACTATTCAAGTGAAACTATAATTCAAATTTAAGATTAAAAAATATATATATGAGAATAAACAATATATATTAAGTAATAAATGAAAATATATAAAAAAAAAAAAGAAGGAAATAAAGACAATACTGTCAATGATTTGTATTGGGATGAGGGGATGGACCAAGAATGAGAAGGGACAGGATGGGGCTGGGGAAAGAGGGAAAAGGGGAATGGGGAAAAGGGGGGAAGGATGGGGAGGAAAGGAATGGGGGGAGGGATAGAGGGATAGGGATAAACTGCTTGCTGATGTGGGAGTGAAGGAAAAAGAGGATTACGGGGAATAGGCAGACGAATTGTTCTCCCTCGATTAGAGCGACGAGAGTCCAAGATGGCAGGAGATCAGACTAGTGTACTAGCATCCAGACACTCATTGAGTCCTCCAGGGGTAAGGGTCCCCAATTGGTGGATCCAATAGGTCTCCTGTCTGCACAAGATCTTAAAACGATCGCCTCCCAGAGCACAGTGTGAAATATATTCCAGGCCCATTACCGTCATACATTTAGGGTCCTGGTTATGTATGGCTTTATAGTGTCGGGAAAAACTATTAGCAATCATTCCCTTTATGACACTCCTCCTATGCTCCAGGAAACGAGTGCAGAGAGGTCTTGTGGTGCGTCCAATATAACATAGCCCGCAACCACACTGGATGCAGTACACCACAAATGAGCTTTGACAATTTATAAAATTCCTAACCTGATAGATAATATCTCTATTGGGAGAACTAAATTTGGATCGGGTCCTCAAATGTCTACAGGTAATACATCTACCTCGTCCACATTTGTGGTTCCCATTAAGACCATTTAACACTGATTTTTTGGAACCATTCCCTGATCTCAATTTGGTAGGAGCTATAATGCTCTTCATGCTTCTGGCCTTTCTGTAGACAATCGAGGCCCGGTCCGGAAGAATGCCCTTCAAATAAGGATCACATCTGAGAACTCCCCAGTGATTGCTTACTATCTTCTGGATGGCTCTAAAAGACTGGTTGTAGGTTGTTATAAATCTAAGACTAGAATTTCCAGTACTCCCCGCAATCACTGGTGAGTTGTATCCCAGACGAGATCCTTCCTGTCTGTTCCTAGATGCCTGAATCATTTTTGACCTATCTAAGGAACTCACTTTCTTGAAGGATTCAGAGACTAATTTATTGTCATAGCCCTTATGGATAAATTTAAGGCTGAGCTGTTCCGACTGCTGGACAAAGTCAATGTCTCTGGAGCAGTTTCTCCTAATCCAGTGAAACTGCCCGAGAGGAATATTGTGTAACCACTGCTTGTGGTGGTTGCTGGACGCATGTACGTAATTGTTTACTTCTTTAAAATGAGTGGATGTAATGATGTTGAGATCTTCATCAGACGTGAGTAATAAGTCCAGAAAGACTATGGAGGCTGCATCTATATTGAATGTAAATTTCAATCCCAAGGGATTGTCATCCAATGATTTAAGGATCTCAAATAAATAAGCCTCCTCTCCGTCCCAAATCAAAATAATATCATCTATGAAACGGCCATAGTACACGAGGCCCTCTCCAAGATGTTCATTTTGCCACACAAATCTCTCCTCCCAAAAACCCATGAAGAGATTTGCATAGCTGGGAGCAAACCTCGTGCCCATGGCCGTTACACAGATCTGCAGATAAAAAATCTCCTCAAACAAAAAATAATTGTGGTTTAAAATAAATTTAACACAATCCAAAATAAATTCTTTGTATTTCTTAGGGATGCACAAGTCTTTGTCAAGCCAATATTTCAGTGCTTCAATGCCCCTGGCATGGTCAATGCAAGTATACAATGAGGCCACATCACATGTGGCCCACAAATAAGTGGATTTCCATTTGATATTCGAGGTGGAATCAATGACATGGAGCGTATCCCTAATATGTGACCTGAGCTTTGTGACAAAGGGTTGAAGATGGTAATCTACATATTGGGATAGGCTCGACGTCATCGACTCCACCCCGGACACAATGGGCCTGCCAGGGGGATTGACCAAAGACTTGTGCACCTTCGGCAAATGATAAAAAATAGGTGTGAGTGGATGAGGGTTAAACAAAAATTTAAACTCCGTTTTGGAAATGATACCTTGTGTAAGTGCTATAAGAAGAAGCTCTTGTAGGTCATTCTGATAGCCCATTATCGGGTCAGACTCAAGGGTTATATAGTTAAGTTATGGTGGTTATATAGTTAAGTTATGGTGGTTAAAAAAGTGACAAAAACCCTCCACAGCACCCTGTCACTTTATTTACCCACCATAACTTAACTAAGTATGGTAAAACCTATCTTTGCTTCATTTTTGCATAGGCAGTATAACCAACCCCACACTGATGAGACTCATTAAGGTCGAAACGGCTGTCTGTGGGTGGGTCTACTGGCTGTGCATCTTAACCCTGGCTGTGCTCAAAGCTGTGACCATGCAGTAAGCTTAAGCCTATAGGGAACAATGTTAATGGGTTTTAAGCAAAAGGTGGCACTGTGTGCTCATTTGCATGTAATTTCCCAGAATCCCTTGATGCAGTTGAAGTGCTGTGTGCTTAGTGATAATGGTGAAAGGCAGGGTTGCAGACCTGTCTAAGACATGCAAATAAGCATACAGTAATATTTCCATAATATCTATCGATAGATAGATAGATATAGATATATAGATTACATGAATTAGGACATTAACACCTGTCACTCTCCCTCTACATCCCGCTGCTATTAAAAAAGTCAGTGAGGCCACTTAGTCTATCATAGAGGGGGAGGTATGTGCAGTCTAATTGGGTGAGTACCAGGCCGTTCAGCCTATCACAGAGGGATGTACAGACATCCTTAGAGTTTTATATGTGTATAGATAAATAGATTACATTAATTAGGACATTAACACCTGTCACTCTGTCTGCACCCCAGTACCATTAAAATCCCCTTTCCCAGTGTTTCCTGGGTAAGTGAGAGGCCGCTCAGTCTAACACAGAGGGGGAGAGATGGGCAGTCTTTATTGGTTGCCTCTGGGCAAGTGACAGCCGGCTCAGCCTATCACAGAGGGGAAGGGATGTGCATCCTCGCTGGTTATCTCTGGGCGAGTGACTGGTGTTCAGCCTATCACCGAGGGGGAGAGAGGGGATTCTTAAAGAGAGGGATTCTTAAAGAGGAAAAAATGACAGTTTATTCAATGTGTAATGTGACTCATAAAAACAACATTTGCATTGCAAACACAGTAAAATGTACCATATTTTGTGGCATAATAATTATATTGGTGGGGTCATATACAAAATGTATATGGGACCAAAATAAAATTAAGCTTGTTAAAAAATGATGTATGATTTACTAGAATACACCACAATAATCACCTATATTTCATCAGTTCAAAAGTGTAACTTTTTCTATACTCAGCAATACTACTGTATACTCAGCAAATTTCACACCTGCAAAAGGGGACAAGTATGTGGAAACTACGATAGTACATTAATATTACTGTAAGAAATGCTCAATAAAATACTTTTTTTTTTTTAAATCAATTTACCACCTTGATACATTTAACAAGATCCACTAGTAGTCGCATGCCCTTTTGTGAGCAATTATATTTAAATCTAGCCAAAAAAAACTTTTTGTATGAATTGTTTTCTTCTTACAGTCATTTTACTACACCCAAAACAACATCTCAAAATAGCACTGAACCAAAAGTTGTCAGTTTTGACTTCCATAGCCCAACAGAGGCATATCTTGTTTCCTTTCTTTAGGTACTCCATCTCTATTTTGAAATCTAGATCTTTTTAAAAGATGCCTGTATCTCTTGAAAAGTTTCAGCAGGAACTAATTAGTTGGCAATAGTTTGTTAACTGCTTCCTCACAAGATGTTTTTTAATCAGACTATCATAAGACATAATTCCTCTTTTTGCTTACAGGGCTATAGGGAGGTTTTAATAAAGGGGTAGCCAACACAAGTTCTCTAGGGGCACCCACAGGTCAGGTTTTCAGGATATCCCTGCTTCAGCACATGTGGTTCAATTAGAATGATTTAGCCACTGATTGAGTCATCTGTTCTGAAGCAGGGATATCCTGAAAACTTGACCTGTTGGTGGCTCTTGAGGACTGGAGTTGGCAACTCCTGGTGTAGCAACAGAGAGATAACAGGACTGGTGCTTAGGTATAGTGCAAATATGAATGGGAAAAAAGGGAGTGAAACAGTGACACCCAGTGATGGCAGGCGGTAAAGACAGTTGTTAAAAGGCCCAGATGACCAATGATTTAATAGAACTTGGAATACGTTAGGATAAACCCACTCAACCTTCACATTAAGAAAAGTCTTCGTTTTCCTTGGAATGCAGTGGGTGGATGTGATGAGGGAGCGGGATACGAACATATGCAAGAGAAGAACAGGACAAAAAATAATATGAGCGCTGTGCAGCTGGTGCTCCTGAATGAGGCTCCTGAGAATCCTGAGATTCCTGACGAAGCTATTCAACATAGCGAAACGCGTCGAATTGAGGCCAGAATGGAGTGACATCGTGGGGGAAGGACGCCCAGCTGACTTGGTGCTTCTTGCGGCCGCAGTCAGGAGCACCAGCTGCACAGCGCTCATATCCCGTCAGGAGTGACTCCAGGGGAAGAAGGAGCGGTGAGAACGTCTCTCGCCAAATTCACTCTGTGTTTTAACGCTCTTTTATACTGCTGAAATTGTAAGTGTGCACTTGTGAAGTGCTTTTAACAGATTAAACTTTTGTACAGTCTGTGCTATGGTATTGTAACGGGTGTTCCCTCTGGCCTGACCCACCCAATCTCATATTGGCCCGTGTAGTCTAACCAGTCCCCCATTACAAGGCGTGTGTGGTGGTGCACCTGCAAGTAACAGGACTCTTGAGTCTCCCGCTTGGTGTTATTAGGGGATGTCATCAGGACAGGTAGCTGAGTCCAACTTACTTCATGTGCAGCGCCTCCACCTCATCAGGATCTGTGCTTCCGCAGGGAGATGGTCCTGGTGAGGAACTCCTTCTTGGTGGTGCCATCCACTGCTGAGTAACTTCACACTCACCCAGTGGAGGTATCTTTAACAAGGGCATCTTTATTTGCATGGTGGTATGGGCAAGCTGCCCCTCACAGATAAAAGCTCAGCCACTCATCTCTTTGCAGCACTCTCTTAGGAAGGTCCCTTGTCCCTAATAGAGCTGCTTTCCACCTTTACTCTCAGAGAGAGATTCCCCAGCTTCTCTGGCTGCTGTAATCTCCTCTCCTGAGCTGCTTTGTCTCTCTCTTGAGCTGCTCTGTCTGTCAGCTCCTCTAACTCTGCCAGCTCCTCTAATACTGCTCCGTCTGCTTACTGACTCACAGCTAGCAGGAGACACTGCAACACTGTTGCAACCTTCACGTGCCTCTCAGTGAACAGGCAGCACAACAACAGGAAACTGACTTCTAACTTTAGGCAGTGCTGTGTCTTATATCACCCCCCAGAGAACAAACCTGCTCTGTACCACTAAGTGGGGGCACAATGCATGTTGTCACTTCCTTTGGGGACATATGACACCTCACCAGGGTGTGAGGGCAAACCTCCATGATAACTACTGGCATTCCTGCATACTTACCAGGTTTACTGCCAGCATGAGAAAGAGATATGTACACCAATCTTACACATGGCTACATTATCTTTCCATTTTTCTGCTTCAGTGCAACCTATCCACCTATCCTGCCTCTAGAGGGTCCTCTACGTGGGACCACTGTTCCTGCACATTTAGTGTTACATGCTCTGTTTACTCACACTTATGTGAGTATAATGTTTGCGGATTACTGCCTTTGACGTATTGAGTTCCAACCACAGTGTTGCACTATTTGTTGTCCTGTTCTTCTCTTGCATATGTTGGTATACCGCTCCCTCACCACATCCACCCAACTCCTGGTGTAGAGCATCTAACCAGTTTTCTTTGCCTTGATACTGTACATATCCATGTGTAATCTTTAATCACTTACAGTATGTTATCCATCCCTTGCTTAGGTTGCTGCCTATAAACAGATGTGGTCATGCAACCTGCTTAATTCATCAATCTGAACATTTGGTGACATTTTCAAACAAATTGATTTTTTTGTGTTTTTGTTAACTCCATATTTGATCAAACTGCATTAAAGTTGTAAGGCTGATCATAGAATTTTTAATAAAGCCTGACCTGTTGGTGGCCCTTGAGGACTGGAGTTGGCCATCCCTGATTTAATATAATTCCTTGATGTCCATATTTTTTACACTTTTTTCTAAATGTGGCCTCCTTTTTGTAAACAACTTAGTTAACATGCTAATGGAGAAATAATCAGAATGAAAAGTTTTCCTTCCTTCTACCACTAGCTTGTGCAGTAAACAACAATGAACACATTTACTTTAACAAGATGATTGATTAAGTTTTTAATCAAATCTGCAATGCTCCAAAATCTAGATAAAACACCTATTTCATTTGCAACTGTATATATTTTAATATTGAATATAATTTAATGTTTATTTTCAATCTGCAAACTAAAATTTTCTTCCCTGTGGCTTTGGGGCATTTAATGTCATTGATAGTTGTTAGTATCTGTTATTTTGACAGTTTGGAGGCTATGTATACAAGTCTAACGTGTGCAAAACTGGATTAAAGAAATTGCATTGGTATTATACAAATGTAACCCTATCCCCCCCCCTCCTTCCCAATCGCAGATAGGGTCTATCATGGTAAAAGCTACGCTGGTTACTTGGAGTAGTGTGGTGCATACTTCTGATAAACAGTAGCCCTCAGTCTCCCGCATGATGATAGGGGATAGCAACATGACAGGCTTCTGGTGTATAACCTGACTCGTACTCACGGTGACAGCGCATCCATCTCTTGCAGTCCACAGGATAAGGGGAGAAATCTCTACTTGAGAGTCTCTTTCTCCTTCTTCCCAATAGATTTCAATCTCAGGACAGAAGTATATTAAACAGTATTTCTTTATTCTCTATGCACACAGCACAGCCGTCCACCAGCAGCTCTTAGGGCCTACACCCTCAGGATGTCCCTAGACCTACACTCCCAGAAAGCGGGCACCAGGAGCAGTCCTAGCTCTTCCCTTACTCTCTGGTAGAGCAAGGGGAACAGTCTCCCACCGCTCCCCTAAGGGAGGGCACAAAGTGTGCAGAGCCCTGCACACTGCTCAATTGCCTCTCTCATGGTAGAGGCAGACTAACTAAATTAAGGAAGTGCAGCCCATTACGTACAGAACCAGCCCCTTGCCCCTGATTGGACACCAGGCCTGATTACACTACCTTCTCTGTAACTCACTGGGCTGCAGAGAGGTGGGGAAACCCCATGGTTACTCCTGGCAACCTGTCCTTACCAGGGATTACTGCCAGGAGGAGGGCAGATGTATTAGCCCAAACCAGACAGGGCTACACAAAGATAATGGTTCTATTATAGCTGGGAGACTTTGATTAAAAGCTCCCTTTACTCTGATAGTGCTGAAATTGTTTCCCAAATAATTGCTCTCCACTTGCACGACCTTCATTACCAAGTCTGAAATTTGAGAATGTGTTGGTATTATGTCATCTCAATGTATATTTTTGGCCTCTTAAAAAAATGCAATGGGAGATTCAAATGCAGTAGGTAGTTTCTTTATTCCACTCTTCAAATACATTTAACAGATGCATTAACTAGGGGATATCTTGTTTGCTTATTAATTTATGTTATTTGGACATCACTGTATTTTACTCCATTGTTTTAGGCTGCAAAATATGTTGGTATCTCGCCATTGCTTTAGGCAATTGTACTGATTTTATAGATACATCTTTGTTAAAGGTAAAGTATTGCTTAGTTAGTCACACTTATAGGAAATGCGGAAAGATAAAAAGCACACATCTATTTTTTTTAATACCATTTTTTACGTGTTTGTCATATAACAGCTGCAAAAAAATGTTTGAAATATTGGTCCCAACACCTCATGGCAGCATATTAATACACTTCCTGTAAAATATAATATTGAATGCTTATAATCAAGGTAAATTAGAATATCATGCCTCCATGAAGAAAGAATGCTAAAGAAAGCACATTTCACTGAAAATTCAGTGTGTTGCTCGTTTTGATAAATTCCATAAAAAAACAATGTACATTAATATTTCTAATTTATTCGTTTATGATTAGGATAAGAATGGGAACCCATTCATGGGCGTGACCTTTTATTGACCATTAAATGATGTTTTCATGGCAGGGATATGTAAAGCTTGTGAAATTGCTGACCAGACTCAGGGGCTCATTCACTAAGAGCAAAATATAGATTACAGCAGGATTTTAACCATTTATGATGTTAACCATTTATTTGAATGACCCTCAAGAAAGAGAGTGATGTTTGTTAAAATGCAAAGACACAATCTCAACATACAAAATAAAATGACACTATGAACAGCCCCAAACAGAGCCTTTTCCAGATGTCTCATTATTTAAATCTGAGGTATATGTGCAAAGGGCTTTTTCTTGGGAACACATGCTGCAGATTATTTGATTTTTCTAAAGCAATTTCCTGAAATTCATAGACAAAATGATAGTGTGTGAAATAAACGGAGTTGTCAAAAAATGATGGCTATTAAGAGTAAAAAAAAGAGATCTTATTTAAGCAGATGTTAAGTAAAAGAGGGTGGGGACCATTTTTCCCCTTGAATGGGTTGCAGTTAGATCAGCTCCTGGAGAACTCTGTGCATCAATTGATATCAGTGAAAATGGACTATGACATCTCTTAATACAATTGCTGTGCTGTTGTTGTGCTGTGGAATACAGTGAATTATCTGCCAGGATATAAGGTAACAAATGTGTAATGGAGAATCTTAGATAAATCCCATATTTTAGTCAAGTACTTAGAGTCGGCAGCGCAATGGCTAATAATATGGAACTAATTTGAATGCATACAACATTATTACAATATTTACTTTTGAATTGCAAAAATTAATTAAAGACTTTTCATTATATAATATGTAATTATGCACTGTAAAAAAATATAATAAGCTGTTCAATTTAAACCAAAAAGTGATCTCCATAGGGGGAGAGAAAAAGGCGGTGCAATGCCTTTTTCTCTCGCCCTTGTGAGATCACTTCCTGCAATCATCGCTGGGTGATAGCACGCCACATTCGGGTGTTCGGACAAACGAGGTCGTGAGTACTTCATGTTTGTTCAACACATTCAACATAGGAAAAAAGTCATCCCTGCTCTACCTTAATATTCTTAAATCACAGTGTGAAAAGAACGGCGGTGCACTGGGAAGAACAAATATATTAGCAGAAAGTGATCAAGAACTGATCACCAAAAGGTTCCCATTCGCTTGCACTCAGCCTATTTATAATATATATAACATATATATCAATTAATATTATAAAGTGGACATTTGGCACTATGCTTTGAATGTATGTGCAGAGTCTGGTAGATACTGTGTAAATAATAGAGACGTTGGTTTTAAACTTTTTATTAGAGTGTATATGTTTATATATTTTTTGATTAGATGAGTTTAATAAAATTTTATTATTTTTCTGTACTTACCTCCCTGGTGTTTGCATTTATCAATGCGCTTTCTGTACACCTACAGTTCAGTTATATATTATAAATAGGCTGAGTGCAAGCGAATGGGAACCTTTTGGTGATCACTTCTTGATCACTTTCTGCTAATATTGTTCAACACATTGTCTGTTCAAGTTTACTATTTACTTTGGACTAGCTTCAGGGATTATGCTGAACAAAAAACCCGGGCGCTACCTAGGGGGATGGTAGGTATAGTAAAGGGGGATATAGCAACCTTGGTGGTAGGCAAGGTATCCCTCTGCTTCTTTTCCGCCTGTGACTCTAAAGACCCCAATAAAGGATCTACCCAGGATCCTTCAACAAATGAGACAAGAAAAAAAGGGGGGATGGGGGAGCACCGGTGGAAGGCTGGTATATAACCTAAATTGGTTGTGTAATGCTCTATGACAATGTGAAGGGTTTTGTGGGTGTAAAATAATTTTTAACACTCACACGGCCTTGTGCGAATGCTGTCGCATCAAGGTATCTTTTGGACTCCCTTTTCTTTCTTCTTTTTTCTTTCTTCTTTCTTCCAGAAGACAGAAAGGAGACGAAAGAAGAAAGAAAAAAGAAGAAAGAAAAGGGAGTCCAAAAGATACCTTGATGCGACAGCATTCGCACAAGGCCGTGTGAGTGTTAAAAATTATTTTACACCCACAAAACCCTTCACATTGTCATAGAGCATTACACAACCAATTTAGGTTATATACCAGCCTTCCACCGGTGCTCCACCATCCCCCCTTTTTTTCTTGTCTCAGGTATTATGCTGTTAGCAGACAAGGGGATCTGAGTTACCATTTACATGGGACTTTAGACATCCCCAGCGCTTTAATATACAACATACCCTGTACATATGAGCAATATATGACCTAACTTACTCTTCCTCAAAACAAGTATACACAACCGGACATATTATGTTTTCCAATTTTATATATATAATTCTTTTTTTTACATACATCTTACTAAATGACTATATATCATATATCATTATGGATGTTCTCTTGCACACTCTGCAGCCCTAAAATTAGGAAGCCACAGTTTCCATTTTTTCTTTCAATTTAAACCAAAGACAAAGCGCATAAAGTTCAAACTTGCACAATCACCATGAGGCACCTTGGTAAGTGGCTCTTATGGTACATCCAGCTGAAGACAGTTGTCATGTTCTATTACGTAAGATAAACATGGGAAAACTGATAGCCTAAAAGGCAGAAATTAGTCATTTGCATTTAAATATTTGATTGTCATACTGTAACTCCAGTCTTACTGTTGCTCTTAAAATGCAGGGGATGGTTTCAGCATACAGTATGTGCAAATACCCTTATTTCACAGACACTGAGGGTTATTTATTAAACTGCGAAAATGCAGTTCGGATTCAAATTGCACAGAAACTCCCATTGAAGTAAATGCGTGTTTTCAAGTGATAGTGTCCAGATTGACACTATCGGAATTTAATGACTAACCTCCACTGAGAGATACTTATTTTAAAATTATTCTATTGGTATAAATCTAGAATTATCAATGCTAATTTTATTCTAGATATTGTATACCTTGAATTGAACATTTGTTCCCTACATTGTTTTTGTACAGCTTCATGAGAACTTAGTTATAGGTTCATGCAGCAAGATAATTAAGGCCTGTGACAGGAAGGGTTAGTCGGGCCCCCTAACCCAACGCTGCAAAACTTGTATGCAGGCAAGCGATACCTGGTACCAGAAAGTCCACCTACAGATCACCCCCAACAATCCACTTTACAAGTTCTGTAGTGGCATCTTCCTCCCCTCTCCATTCTACTAAACTTTCCTGCATCATAGTTGAAGACAGGGCCCCAACAATGCTCTGCATGTCCTCGAATACAATGTCATGTTAATTGATTCATTTTCATTTTGTGCCTTCTAGACTCCATGTATGGTACACATATAGTTGACTTCAATTTTGCCCCTTTTACATCAGTTTGTGATTTGAGATGTTTTAAAAGGAATTAATGCACACATAATGCACACATTGTATGGAAAGGAATCCCATTCTGTGGTCCTGTCAGCAATATGTTTTCTTCTTCATCAGCTCAATTAACTCCACGCGGTGGTGTTGTTAATCCCTCTGATTAAAAATCTGCATAAAATGTTGGGCATTTGCTTAAAGGTTTGTGTAATCACCCTCAAAACCAATGAGCTGAACACATTGTATGATCGTGACCAATTACAAGTAATACCTTAAAGTTTTTACCAAAAAATCCATAGATTTATGGATTGCAAATACATCATGGAGACCTCATATTTGCTATTTGCTCTCAATTAATCTCGGAATTATATGCATATATATCTTTATTTATACAGCGCCATCCATATACATTATGCATCACAGCACTAATAGAGGCAACAAATAAAACATGACATGTAATATATACTGATAATAAGTGCTTAATACATAAAAATAAACATTAGGAATAGGTGCCCCTGCTCCAAAGAGCTTACAATAGAAATGTAATTAGCTAATTATCTCATACGCTAAGATTTTTTGGTCTACTTCCCAAGGGAGTGCCTTGACATCATAAGACTAAAATGTCATCTTTGTCTGATTCAGCCATAGTGTTATATCTCAGATAACAGACATTTTCGGGGGGAAAAGCAAAGGGTAAAAAGAAAAAAAGAAAACAGATTATTAGTGTAATCAATTCCACAAAAGAGATTCAATCTTTCTTAAAGTTATTTTTTTTTGCTTTTGTTTCCTGTAAAAATTAATGTATTTTTACTGTATGTATGGGTAATTCATTCCTATTATATATTTCTTGTACAACTTTTTTTATTTATAACATAGCAATTAATTAACAACCAAAACCAAAACTGGGGCAATTGTCAATTTAGATGCACGTGCAAACCGTTTTAATGAGAAAGAGATTAGATAAAAAACATAAAATAAATCTGCAGAGGGTATTCAAACCCAGCTATATTACCCAAATATATAAGAACATGCTTTCGACATTGTAAACAAACAGGTTAGATGTGTAATATCTGGTGGCAATGTCCAGAGATAGCTAGCTAGTGGAGGCAGTTTTCTCATTAGTCAACAATATCCTTGACTTCTCTATTCCTCTTGAACCATGGCTAGCTTCACTGAACAAACCAACAGTGACTGCTCCTAAGTCATTTCACAAACTGATTTTCCATATGTTATTGTATTCAGCTGTCTTGTACAGTGGCCAAGTGGCGAGAACGTGCACCAAAATAATTTCATGTTTAAAAATGGATTTGGAATATTGTGGGTATCAAGAAATTAATGTGTTTCCCTAGCGCTTCCCTTAAAATATTTTAAAAACCATTTTTTCACCATAAGGGTAATTTCAACCGTGATGAAAACAACATTATGGATTTTATTGCGTGAAACAGCATATTTAATACTCCACCCTTGTTCTCTCTGTACTCATCACTTTATTTATATTAAAATCTATAGATTAAATAGTTTTCTATCCTGATGCCCAAGTCTCAATTCTTGATTTTGTTCACATCCCTTGACTTTTTAAAAAAAAATTCCTGACAAATACTATAACAGTGCTAACACACAGAATTGCACTTGTATTATTACCTACATATGTTTATACTTATTTGATTCACCTTATCCCCGCCCCACCTTTTTTGTCTTATTCATTCTATTTTCTCATATTTGAAATTCCGAATAAGCAGAAATCATTCAAAGGAAAATCTCTAAAGGATACTGTATGGCTTCTATGGAAACATTGGAAATAATACTTCCATTTGTCTGTTTTTTTTTTAATTAAAGATGCACCTTGCCTTATTAGCGAATGTATATGCTACAAAACTATTCAAACATTTGTTTTCGGTATTTAAATTCATCATTAAAGTAGCTTTTTTTTAATAATGTAGCACATTTATAATGATCAAGTTAAAAGATAAAAGTTAATGTTATCCACACTCACTCTTTCTTTAAAAGAGATGAATCTCTATTTATTATATTCGGAAAAGCATAACGCAGTGAAACAACATATTGTAAGAATGTCTCAAATGCAACCTTCTAATTGGCAGGAATATATGCCTGATCTTTAAAGCATCAGTTCTTCATGCTCATATTTTAGATAACATATTATGAACCATACCCTTTTATTTTTTTATTTTTTTTATAATTCATGAGATTTTGGAGGTTTACTTCACTCCACCTCATGTTAATAGGCACATTCCAAAACATGTAATAAGTTGAAAGTTTGCAGTGCATAAATAAGGAACTAGTTACTGAGTTAGATGCAGACAGGTAACACCTACAAAAACTAAATTGCACAAATGAGAAATGTATTGTAGTTTATCATTTCAAATTTAGATGGAAGGTCATTTTTGAATGTCAGTTATTAAACAAGCATGTGTATTATGCAGACTAAAGACAAACAACTGCCATTTTCTTAAGCATAGATATGTTGCATAATAACGTGATGAGGCATAACAGACATTAAATACATTACAATAGGCACAATGCACATTTTTTTTATAATAGAACATAGAAAGGAACAAGTAAACATTTTTAGTTTTATCTCAAGAGATCTTATCAAGAATATAATGTGTTTTTGCTGGAGAAATTGAAGCACAACTCCGAATGAACATAGGGAAAAAAAGAAACAACGCAACACAATAGTGCAATTTGTCTCAAACCCAAACGGTAACCCAGTGGTTTGGTAAGGCAGGGGTACACAAACTGGGGGGCATGAGATTATTTTTGGGGGGGCGCGGTTGTTACAGAGGCCCAGCGCTTTTCCCCAAGGCATTTAAATTAAATGCCGGGGGACCATGCAAGGCCTCTTTAACTCACTTAACGTGATTCAGACGGCTTTGGGTGATGCATCACCATGGCAATGCGGCACCAAATGACGCTGCGGGGTCACGTGACGTGATGTCACATGACCCCATGATGTCATTTGATGCGTGATACAAGGTAAAGGGGGGGTGAGCAGTGGGGGAGAGTAGACCGGTGGGCACAGGGCAAAAAGTTTACGCGCCCCTCTGGTAAGGAATTTTTCTTCTTTTTTTTCCCTATGTCCATAGGGAGTTGTGCTTCAATTTCTCCAGCGAATTTGTTGTGTTGACCTTGTGGAAGGTCTTTTCCGAGCAGCACCTCATGACATAGGCGTTGTATTATAAATTTACATTCTAATAGGTTTTCACTAATTAGATTAATTATTACGTTTTGCTCTGATCATTTTTCTAAGTAAGTTGCGCTTGATTTTGTTTGTCACTTATATAATGTGCTTTGTAAACATTGACTTAATTTAAAAGTGCAAAATGTGACTTGTGATTTGTAGAAGTTTAGTGAACATATTAATGTCATTGTCCCACTTAGCAGTATTTGGGATTTGCCATTAAGGGACATTTAGACTTTTATCACCTTGATCTCAATTTTTTCATGTTTGTTTTTATAGTTCAAACCGTGTGTCGCTGTTTAGATTAAGGCGGAAAACCCTAATTTCTGAAAGTAGTACAACATTATTTGATTTAAACATCTCATACTGCTTTGCAAAGGGGTTGGTTAATGGATCATACATAAATGATGTCATTATTTGCTGTAATTTGGGCTGATTGGTAAGGCATTTCAAGGACAGACATGGCCCCACAAAATGTAATTTGCATCAGTAAATATCTGTAACGGAAACTGTTGGATGAGTTGACGTTACATTATGCGATTGTGATGCAAAGAAAAAGCAACGGCTGTTTTTATAAGAAAATATTTTTGGACCATCCAAGTGAGACCAGGGGGCATATTCATGAAGGCAAAGGCCATGTTATTCTAGGTCAAAAAATAAATTATATACATAATATGTATGTAGGAGCAGGGTTCGCTCTGTGTATGTGCTATACACAACATTGAGATAGATAGATATCAGCAGGGTTTTTTTCTTTTATCACATCTGGAACAATGTTTTTGCCTTGATTCATATGTCTTTATGTATTTAACACCTTCAATATGTCACAAACCACAGCAACACTGCAGCAGTTAAATAAGTTTTCTGTTTCCTTAATGCACTATTTTCTCATCTCAGCACTTGGCAAGGTAATCAAAAGAACTGTAAATTTTCGGCAGTGAATTCAATGTCCTTGATTAATTATGCATTAACCCATTACTCTAAAGCTTTACTTAGTAAATCTTTGGCGAGAAACACAGTTTATCAGCCATGTGGTTTATAAAAATCAGATTGGTTATTTGTGTGCCTGTATAGATTTATAAAAGAAGATTTAATGTGTACTGCTCTGTCAGAGGATTTATAGCAAAGTTAAAATCTGTCAGTTTTCAAAACCAAAAACAGAACAATGTTAAGTATATTTGTACACAGTAAACGTAAAAGTAATCAATATTAACCATTTATTAAAAGGCCATTATTTGGTTTTTCTTTTTAAATGTTGAAATGTATTTCTAAAAACTGATAATTGGCATATATGTTGTTGATCTTGTTAATAAGTTAAAGCAATCTTTCATCTGAAAAAACCTTCATAATTTCATATCAAGGAAGTGATTTGGAAACAAGATGTATTCATTAGGTATGGTTTGAGTT
The DNA here is from genome assembly GCF_040206685.1 of Ascaphus truei. NCBI lineage: Eukaryota > Metazoa > Chordata > Amphibia > Anura > Ascaphidae > Ascaphus > Ascaphus truei. The sequence continues at coordinate 389,321,643 of NC_134484.1, read as the reverse complement.
TTATATGATTAAAATAGTAAAGAAAAATGCATGCAACAATATATGCTGTCATGTTACTATATTTAAATAAACATCGAGTTTACTCATGCAAAACTAGCTTCAAAACCCAATTACAATAAATTAACTAAAAACATAATTTTACACCAATCTTCAAAAACTGTAAAACAAACTCTGTGATTCAGAAAGTACTACTACTAAAGAACCCATCTTCACACATTCAAGACCAATAATGCCATTGCTTCTGAGGTGCAAAGTACACTTATTCCTTGTTCCTGCACCTTGTTCCTTTCATAAGAGAAGTGAAGAGGCCAGTTTTTGGAGGAGGTCCCGCCAGCATGGGAGCTTGATTCTTGTGAGTAATCTTGATCTAAAATGAAAAACAAAAAACAAACATAATTTGAAGTCCAGCCCAGCACCACATTCCTCCCCAAGCATTTCACTATCATTGTCTTTCATTGTATTTTGCTGTTCTTACTTAATTAAAGCACATTAATATGTGTAGCACCATGAAAAAACATGCAAAAGGGAACAGAAGTTAACTATGTTAAGTGGAACAATGTAGATAAGGGAAAGAACATGGGTGCCTTAAAGACTTGGTAAAATATCCCTTCTTGTTCGTTTTAAGCATTCCAAGGACGTTACAAGGGCTCATATGTATGAAATATACACACTAAAGGGGCGCAAGAAAAGAAAAAACAAAGACTTAATTAATAACAAAATTATACTTTATATGTCAAATAATGAAATACATATAACTTCCAAATTAAAAGAAAAAAGATCTAGTAGATCAAATTGTCTGAGTACACACAAAAAGCATAAAGCTCTATACTGAGAAACCCTGCATCCTAAAAATGTCCTTAGATGTTGAAAAGAATAAAGTCCAGCTGCAGAGGTGAAATATAGCTACCAGCCTTAACTTTCGGTCGGCGTCCTCATGGTGTACTCTGCTAGAAGCTTCCGGGTATCGGTCGTAACGTGTATCCCGTCGCTGCCCTGACCTCACCACAATGCGTTTCGTGTCACCTTAACACTTCATCAGGGGGTTTGCCATAGGATCCCATGGCACTCTTTTAAGTACACTGGCTCAAACACATGTAGCCCCGTTCCCTTGATGCCCCAGAGACCCCCCTCCGTGCGCACTGAGCGGTCGTGGGTGCCGCCGGAAGCAGCGACGGACCCGCCGGCACACAGCAAAGATGGGGGCCGGAACAGGGAGTGTTCCGAGCCTCGGGAGCCTCTGCGGCGCATCCGGCCAGCGGGGGCCACCATTGAATACACGTGCGCATGCGCAGTGATCGTGCATGCGCAGTTGAGACTAGGGAGCTGCGACGGCCATTATACAGTCGCGCATGCACAGTGGAATCGTGCACATGGCCCCATTGTTACGGAGGCCTCCACGGGACTACAATTCCTATGAGGCCAAGGGAGGCAGGCACCAGGTGCCTCATAGCAGCCAATGGGAGCCCAAGATTCTCGGGAGAGGGAGATAGATACTTTTCGCGGGCTGGGAGTGGGCAGTGAGAGCGGGGAGCAGGAAGGGGGAGGTAGTGTGGGTGCAGGGGGTCCGTGACCCACCTGCATAGGTTAGATCTTCCCTGTAGGCCCTAGGAGTTTCCCTGAGTCACAGTAGATTGTGTGCTGCAGGGACGCCCTGTAGTGATAGCCTATCACTCCTTACTGTACAACAGATAGGGACAAAGTGTGCGGAGCCAAGGTTGTCGCTAGTCGTCTGGGACTAGACGGCTGGACATTGCGACATCGGAAAGCAAGGCGCTGGATCGGCGGATTCTTTTCGAAGGTATTTACAAAAGTGCACCAACACCGGACAACAGGCGCTGATCCCGCCTTAGGGAACACTCTTTGGGGACACTAAGAGGAGTGGCCAAAGGACTGAGCCTAAATACATATTACAGTACATGGACACGGTGTGGGGCACGCGGTGACGGGACAAAGACATTACTCCTTAAGAGAGAGTGGCCGAGCCACTAGCGTTATAAGTATAAGTTAATGAATGCGATATATATGTTATTGCCATGGTTAAGTAAAAAGGGTTATTCTTGCGTTACAGTAAAACAGTTTCAATCATATGTGTGTTGCTATTGTTCTTACCCAGGGGAATCTTACGCAATGGGGATCCTGGGTAAGTGGAGGCGCTGCCAGTAAGATACTTAATACCCCAGGCTCCCAGTTAGCGGAGGCTCAGATCTCCTGGAGCCACAGGTGTGTGTATGCAGTACCCGTAGTCACTCTAGAGCGTAAGAATGAGGGCTACACACATATTAGCCAATCGGGTTCCTGTCGCATGAATAATTTGTAAGCCGTCCAATTGATTTGATGTGGTATTAGACTCTTCCTTGTTGGTTATCAAACCCAGTGATAACTCCGGGGGTGGGGGGGGGGGACTTCCTGCCTGCCCTGAGCAGAGTTATCACTGGGTTTGATAACCAACAAGGAAGAGTCTAATACTACATCAAATCAATTGGACGGCTTACAAATTATTCATGCGGCAGGATCCCAATTGGCTAATATGTGTTTGAGCCAGGGTACTTAAAAGAGTGCCATGGGATCCTAAGGCCAAACCCCCTGATGAAGTGTTAAGGCGACACGAAACGCGTTGTGGTGAGGTCAGGGCAGCGACGGGATACACGTGACGACCGATACCCGGAAGCTGCTAGCAGAGTACACCACCAAAATGTTTCTCAACATGTGACATCAACAGCAGTGGCAGCAAACATGGTAAAACAAGTAGTTAGTACAGTGATCTTTAAGAAAGGGCACAAGGGTTGCAATCAATGCTGAAGAGAGTTTATCGTTGAAATGGATGCTGCTGGATAACTATAAGTATGTATGTGTGTCTTTAGTCATAACGAAGCCCTGGATAAGGCTTTTTTCGAGGCATTATTTTGAGGCAGGTTCCATCTTAAGTAGAGATGAAGATATGGCTTTTATAATTTTCATTGTTTGTATGACATGGTGAGGTTGATTTTTCTTATAAGTGGCTTTGTTCCCGGGGGTCATAAATCCTGAAGCCTTTTTAAGGCCTTGAAGATGGATGGGCAAGTGCACTTTTTTCAACATTTTGTTTTGAAAATGTTAGCTATTACCCATGTTTGGCTAGTGTGAATTGTGACACGTTATTGTGTGATTTATACATATATATACAGGTCAACCCCGTTGTAGCATGGTGCTTAGGGTCCAAAGAATCTTTTTTTGTGCAATTGCACCCCTCAGGGGTTCCGTGGCTGCCAGAGGGGGAGAGCTGGGATAACTCTCCCAGCTGTCTCAGACCCAACGGGGCAGCAGCACTCCCACACAGGACTGACCCGGCATCAGCAGCAGCTCTCTCCTCTCCCTGCTTCTGCCTTCAGCCTCCGGCTGACAGGGAGAGAGGAAAATCAGAGCCAGATCCCTTAAAGAGACAGTATGTCTGTGTATGTGTGTGTCTGTGTGTGTGTGTGTGTGTGTGTGTGTGTGTGTGTGTGTGTGTGTGTGTGTGTGTGTGTGTGTGTGTGTGTGTGTGTGTGTGTGTGTGTGTGTGTCTGTGTGTGTGGGGGGGAAGGGGAGAGAGAGTGTGTGAGGGGGAGGGAGATTTGACATCATTTTGATGCTGGTGCCAAGGAGGAGGGGGGGGGCAGGCAGCTCCCTGCCACCTGGGACATGACAAGCCCTGGTCACCCCAGCAGGGCACAGGAGAGGCTAGAAAATGGCATGGTAGGAGATCTGCATCATGGAACTGCATATTATTGGGAGCTCACATTGCGTTATACAGTAAGCGGATTTGCGTTGTAACAGATTGAGCTATAACGGGGTTGAGCTGTATATATATTTACAATGGAGCCTCGATTTGCAAAATCATGTGGGTTTTTTTGCATACTCGATGCGCAATAATGGTTCCAATAACATCTGTTAAATATTTTATTTTATTGGACCAATAAGCATGAACATATATGCCAATTCATTATAGGGCGTAAAAATATTATAATGATTGTGGTCACTGAGAGTTACTTAATTAGTGACCATATTTGTGTCCAATTTTCTTTTTATCATACTAATGAATGAAAAGTGTACTGTACTGTAGGTTTAATATGGTAAATAGTAAATAATAAAGACATCTCTTAATGGGATATTTTCTTTGGATACTTTTCTTACATCAGTTTTGCAGTCAGGAAACTTGATAAACAGTTTATATTACCTATCATTTCTGTTATATTTTTCTACAAGCATCATTTTATAGCATTTCAGATTATTTCTTAGTTTAACCACATATCCATATGAGAGGGAAAAAAATCAGAGGCATAAGGTTAACATGCAGAAAAGGCCAACATACAGTAGATGAACTAGTCTTCTAATTTTCTAATGAACTAGTAATAAAATTACTCTTTGAAAGTCAGTTTATGGATTAGCACAATTATACTAATTTTGATTTATTTTAGAACAAACTACCTTAAATTATACATAGTAGAGAAGATTATGTCTGCAGTGTTTCCTAATTCAAGATTAAAGAAGGAAGACATTTTATGAATGCCTGATTCGCTCAAAGCTAATTGAAAGCAATTATGAAACTGGCATTTTCACTGTGACTTTAAGATACATTGTAAAATAATAGATGTCCCTCATTATGTAATAAAAAGGTCACACCATGCCTTTGGGCTAGTGATACTAAGAGTTTATCAAAAGTATTCAGAGACATTTTCTTTAGCAAGCTACTACTAATACGAGATTCATCATTTATTAAATACCAGTTGTCACCCACATGGTGCCCACATCAGAAATAGGTATTTCCTGAGAAAAAAAAACACCACTTCATTAAAAAACGGCAAAATATATTTCTTTTAAAGTACATACCTGACATTTACAAGGTAAAATGGATATGTTTTTTTGGCAATATATTAACAGCATTGAACAAAAAAAGTATGCCATGCATGAGATGTCATTAACGTAAAATAGAGCATTTTTTAAATCAGCAATTTTCTTGACAGGAATTGAAACCAAAAAATGTCAAGACTTTTGAAGATTCATAAAGCACTAACGTTGCCACTGATCCCTATGTAAAGTTTGTGAAACTCAGCTACAGTACACTGGATATATTGAGTTAGCACTGGACAGAATTTTTTACCTAAAATAATTAGATTTTGTAATGCTCAGTATACAGTAATATATTTCGCGAAGTTGCAAGTTTACAGTATTACAATTATAGTTTGAAACAATAAAATTTAGGGACTATATTTACTAAGGGTACTACTCCATAAGATACCTTAAATGTTCGAAGACATAAATACTAACCAGTGTTGTAAAGTGTCTTAGGGAGTAGTAAATAATGGCTCTAGGGGGTAGATCCTCAGAAGGTCGAACATTTTTAATGTTACGTTAACTCATTTTAACATAGCAATATCCATAACGCATATCCCCCACTGTGCTTAATGCTATGATGCTCAGCCATTTCCCTAAAAAATAATGTAATGCTACATTTTTATGGATTTTAAGCTTCTTTATATGCAAATCATTTGGTAATGAGCACTTTGCCTACAGTAACTACTGAGGTCCACTGCCCTCCATTACTGTTAACGTTATAACGCAATGATATTTAGCGCCTGCCAAAAGCTGCCCTTACTTCCAAACCCTAAGGAGCATTGCGTTATTTCTACAAAAAGCCTTTCAAGGGAAATGGGAAGGTCTTAAGTGGAGCCCATATGAATGGACTGGGTGTAGGATTTAACCCTTACAATTCATGTGTTACAGTATACTAACATATATATGGAACATATACATGGATGAAACACAGCAACAGATGCAAATGAAATAGTTTTCTTTTCAAGGGATTAAGTATAATAGGATTTTTAATGAATGCTGAAAGGGGATATAATATATGTTTCTGTTGCCCACTATTGTATGTAATATTGATTGTATTAAGTATGATGGTAAAAGAATGAATCAACATATGAGAAAATTAATTTCAAGTAGTCAGAAGTAGGAAGATTATATTTTATTCCCCACAGTTACACTTTGTTAAACATACATAACATCCAACAATAAATATATTCACAATTATTTACAAGCCATGCCATTTTGTTGGGTGGAGCACTGCCTACCTTACATATGTCATGGGTACGGGGTCTCCCATGGTGCCCAGCAACTGAAGGAGAGGATGTGGCCATCTCCTTCGATGATGGAGCAGGAGGGGTAGTTTCCCCAAGTTGGAATATCCCTGATGTTGCAAGGGACTCCAGGGATTCTCCTGGTGTACTTTGCACAGAGGGGACATGAAACCTGTCCAGTCCATGCTGCGTTGCCCATGTAAGCACATTTAAAGATGATGTCACCTGGGCTAAACTAGCGGTTACAGCAGTGGTGTGTTCTCTTAATGCCAGCAGAATTAAGAAGAGCATGGCAAATTAATTTGTGCAAACTGTGTTATTAAATCGGCGCACTATACTATAGGTGAAATAAAGTATTATTTCAGTGATCACAAATTAATCCGTGATATAATAAAATAATGATGGTGCAACCGTGTAAAAACAGCGAAAAAATTTAAAAGTTAGAAAATATACAATATAGTACTATGTAAAGTGCTGCTCAAACCCTTCACATAATTGCTTCTTCAATCCTCTGTAAATGTGTAGTCCAGTCGGTGGTGAGCGCAAATATGTGGATAAAAATGAAAACACAAAATAGTGCAATATGTATTTTTAAAATAAAATACAATTCAGTGTAAACTATAGACAGCTTACTCACAATCTATCAATTCATTAAAGCATTTCCATCAGGGGCAACAGATGACCGGTACCTCTAGATGTGTGGTAACCTTTTAGATAAACAATAAAAAGCCCCAATAGCGTAGACTGATAAATGATTTATCAGGAAGTTATATAAAAGCATTTACACACTCACATGGTGTCACAATATAAGAGGCACATAAGCAGTGATCAGGACCAGAATAGACGCCGTCTGGGATTCTCAGCGTTCACCCCCCGCTCGGAATATCAAAAATAGTCACCTTTATTTAAAAATAACAACAGATATTGTCAACACAAACAGATCACTGTCCTACAAATAGCAGAGTTCAAACAAGAGTATAGAAGACAACAGCCTAAATACTCTCACCTGAGAGGGATACTGGGGCCACAGGTCACAGTAGACCCTTCAATCGGACCAATTGTAGCTTAGAGTCCAGGAATAAGATAAAGATGCAGAAAGAAGTCAGATAAACTACAGAGCACTAAGGACAATGTAAACAGTAGTTAGAAGTTTCTGAGGGCAGCAGGCAGTGGATAGAAACAATTACTGGTACATTATCAGAGACAGTGGTGGTAGAAAAGGGCAAGGCAAGAGTGTAGTCCATGCAGGCCAAGGTCAAGGTAATCTAAAGATAGGCATGTGCAGATAAAGATACAGAGGTGTAGAAAAGTGCTGTATAGCAGGGAAAAGCTGTATAACTCTAGCAATCAAGAAGGAGAAACAGTTTACTTATCAATAGGTGACCAGAGATGTGTGGATGATATAGTTAGACATACAGGAGACCAGGAAATTCACAGAGACCTAAAGGAGAAGATCATAAGGAGCAGGAAAGCCAATAAGCTGATGCAATAGCTAAACCAGTAAAGCAAATGCTACTTGAGAGCTCAGGTTACGGTTTCCAGTCCAACACACAACAAATATTCATTACAGATGTCTGTAGAAATATAAAAACTATTAAACAAAAGTGGCAACTACTGCATCCAATCATTTGTAGATTTTCTTCGTACAGATTAGAATGCTGCATTTCTAACGGGTAACACATTTTACTTCTGGTAAAAGTAAAACTTAACTGCAGATATACTGTATTGTTTAAAGTAAGAAAAATACTAATTTCAGGTGTTTTATAGGATTATAATTTTCTGGATTATGATTTAATAAGATGCATTTGGGAAATCAGAATTTACCAGAATCTTACATTCCAAAACCCCAAACTCTCAAATTATTTAAAAACAAAACTAGAATACCAAGGCCATCTCTACTGAGTTACCTGAGTTGAGGCTGAAAATTTGAGATGTTTCTCACCATATTGTATCTTTTTTTAATTATTTTTTATATTTTCAGTCATATTTTAGTTATCTGTTTTTTGTTTACCAATGTATACTTATTTGACATATTTTGTCATGTTAGTTAGCATTTTTCTGCTTATTTGTTTATCATTTTGTAGGAATTTTAAATCAGGACCAAAATCAAGCAAAATGAGCCTCGGCAAAACCAGAACCAAATGACAATTTTATTTTAGAACCAAAATCACGTCCAAAACCAAAACACAAACACTTTTTAGAACCAAAAGCAAAGCATGAGTGAAAGTTACTTATCATTTTAATTAATAATAATTTTTGACCACCCAGTATAGTAAGACCAACAATTTAATGACTCCCTACATGGTAATTTCTTGATTAATTCTGGACTGAACACCTGCAATACAAGTATAAAATGGTAGAAAATGTTAATCAATAGAGCCCCTTTCAATCAACATATTCATTTATGAGCATGAAATGCAGTATTCTAAATAATGTAGTGTTTTTGACACTTATGCTATGGTAGTGGTATTCAGAATAAGCTTAACATACTGTAATAAAATGTGCTTTTGAAAAGTAAAATGATGAATACCTTCTTTAAGAAACACATATGCAGACATTTCAAGAGTGTAGGAACTCTAATGCATTTTATAGCCTATTTAAGAAAATATATGCTGGTGTGATGATGTTTTCCTAGCATATTAAGGGCTTCTTTAAATTTTATGCATACATTTTGGGATTTTGTCAAAAATAGCATTTTCTTTTTCTAAACAAAATTTAATGAGAAGAAATTCAAGTGTGAAAGGTTATTTTGGCACTTCTCGTGGGTTCCAACACCTCAAACTGTTGTGCAAATGTGGTAAAGGATAGTTTTAGTATTTGTTATTGCTGCATATTTTCAAACTAACGTCCCATACAATGTTTATTTTTGCTAACTAATAAGCAGATATGTTAATATGTTTAAAATGCATGCAGATGTATTTATGTGTACATAATGATATTACACATTTTGCCGCAGGGTAATACTTTCAAAAATGATACCAGCAAGAATATATAGCTCTAAAAACATATTATTTTTTGTAAATAAAGGGATAAATACTTCATGAGATTATAAAGCAAAGGGTAATGGTAAGTCTATTAAATGTTTCACCACCCTGTTTAATTTACTTATGCGTGTTATTGTTGCAGCCACACTAATTTATTTTCTGTACAGATTTACGTGTGGTATATCATGAAGCAACAGCAACATCATTACTAGAACAGCACTAATGAAAAATGGATACCTTGTGCAACACAAAATAAACAAGCAATACAACTACAGATCCATATTCCAGTAAACTCTTAATAAGACAACTTAAAATAGGCTCTTTTACGTTACAATTATTTTTCTAAATATTATTGTTAAAACCAAATCAGCTGGCATTAAATGACTAATAACATATGGCCTCAACTGAGTGGGATCAATTTAATTTCCATACAGGTAGATTGAAGAACATTGGCGTGCTAGCATTATTTCTGAACAAACTGTGAAGATGACAAAGCTGCAAATTTAATATAAATGATTAATAATATTTATTCATGTTTTGTTCTAATAGGTATCACTGAGACCTTACATTAATAGAGCTCTCGTGCTCAGATCTGTTACAGATCAGTATTCAACTGGAATGGAAATAATATATTCAAATACCAGAGAATGTCAATTTGGATTATTTTAGGCTTAATTAGTATGTGCAATTTTTCCTATTAATTATCCCCCATTAATTACACATTACTCACAGGTAATCTTTGCTCCTACCAATCACACATTTAAATACCTGTGTAATATATATTAGTAGCACCATTTCATACGTTGAAAGCATGCATGCAGTAAATTGCATTGTCAGTTATAAAAACACTGACTCTTGTAAAATGAGGTGTAATTATGCATAGGTAAACAGATATAATTAATGTATGGGATGGGGATGATCACAAACAGCAAGTCATCAGTTTTCATATAGTCATGACATATTCGACATTTATAAATATTTTTACAATGTGCATGTGTTTTCTTTAAAAATAACTTTCTTTATAGTAGAACACTATAATATACTGTACATTATTTAATTATTGATTAACATAAGCCTTAAAAGTAAAACATTACATGTTTCATACTTTTGACATGAATTTCTTTGGCAGAGTAGATTTTTTTTCTTCATATCAGTACAGGAAGTTTTTATGAATTAAAAAGTTAAAGTTGAGAAAAAAGAGAGTAAGATGATTAGAAATTCATACAGCCCAATCTGCCCCTAGAAAATCAGAAAGTACCCATGACCTGCTTGGTATGTCATGATGGGGGCCTCTGGTATGCCAGGGCCCATGATAAATCAGGTACATAATTAAGACATGGCAATGGTTACAAAGTTTAATATACCTTAGTATTTCTAAAATGTACTTTCTTTGAAATTTGAAGATATAGTTGGCCGAAGATCATCCCAAATTTGTCCTTTTAATTTAAAACTTGTAAAAATATGTGGTTTATTTTAGGGCTTACACTTTGCAACACTTTTGTATATATCTGACTGTGCTTCAATATTGTAAAATGGTACATTGAAGATGGTATTCATTTGATTGCTAAAGCCTGCATTGTGCATGCAGGTAGGCATTGTTTGTGCTTTGCTACAATACAGTCCATTGTTAATAATCCATTACTGCCTATGGGCTATAGAACTCAATCTCTGCTTGAGTTATATGAACCTTCCTAATTACTAAATATTATTGCCTACTCTGATACCAGGCAGTATTGTGTCCTGAGCTAGTTGTGGTGGCAACACACACTTTATAAAGCCCCAAACTGCACCTCAGTGTGTGCAGACAGCATGGGTGGTATAGCTGTCAATTACAGCGGGAGCTCCCAAAGTCCAACCCCACAATGCCTTGCTGCTTTGAATGCACAGCATTGTGAGGAGCGACTGTAAATTTCAGCTATACTACCCATGCTAAGGCGCTGTTTGGGAAACTGCCATGAAAATGGCCTTAAGGGTTTCCGAGAGCATCTATTTATAAAAGTGAAAGGACTAATTTTCTTTTGGAGAGTTTGTTTTTGATGGTATGTCTTTCCATCAGAAAAGAGGGACCACGATGGGTACTGCAGTAGCACCATCGTAATGCAAATTTGTTTCATTATTGATAATCATTACATTTCAAATATCAAGTTATACGGCGGCTACATCGATGATATCATTATGGTGTGGGAATGGACACAACTATAATACAAATCCTTTGTTAAATGGATGTTGAATGGATTCATGTGAATAATCTCAATATGTCATTTACATCAGTATTTGGGGATCGACGTCTGGAATGTTTGCATTTAGATATATCAGCAGATGATGAAGGTACAGTAATATCATTACAGATAATTTTATTAAATCTACATCATGTAATTCATATCTACATTTTAAGAGCTTTCACCCTCAGGCGGTTAAGTGGGGGATTCCGCACAGAAACGGCACAAGGAATTCTGACTTTCTGCTGGCTGAAACATTATTTAAGAAATTGCTGATAAAAGGCTATGACCATTTGCTGGACCGAGCATAAAGTATCAGAGGGATTTAGATTCGACACCACAGGATTTAATTATTTTTAATAAACGGACAAGAGAAAGATCCTCAAGATAGAATTAATCTTACAGTATATTTGATTATTCCCCCTTTTCAAAAGAAATGTCATCTATAATTCATAGACATTGGAATAATTTGTGTAGTGATCCTACAAGTGAACATATTTTTAAATATTGAACGAGGATTACCTTTAGAAAAAAATAATCTATTAGGGACTTGGTTGTAAATAGTGATTTACCTTCAGATAATCAGAGAACATAACTGGAAATAAAGCCACGAGAATTTCAGATGTGGATCCTGCAGCCTCGTTAACCCTATTATTGTACAACAGGCTTTTTTTTATCATGATCAATTTTACAGATTAGATAATTTGTTCAACTGCAGGAGTACCTTTGTTGTGTATCTTCTGGTTCACCCATGTAGGTATATTTATGTGGGTAAAACCAAGGAAAATGAGACAGAGTGTTAAGGTACAGAAGTGATTAAACAAAAAAACTGTATTGTACTCTCAGGATTGCAGAGCATTTCAGACTAGTCCATAATATTAATCCGAACCTCTTAAAATGTATGGATATAGAATGGATGGAGGATATAGGGCAAAATTACTACTTCAGAGAAGATCATTTTGGATCTATTCTTTAAAAGGCAGAGGTGAAAAAGGTTTGAACGGTGATGATGATCTGACTGTGTTTATTTAAACCATGGTTCTCTTCCAATATGGTTTACTGTTTATTACTATATAAAGTGGTGGGCGCCGGCACTCCTACGATAATAAATTAAATATAGTAACAGTTCAGGGAACCCAAAGGGGACCCCTGGGCCCCTCAATATGTATAGACAAATAAGAGTAGAGAACCCTCACTCACAAACAGGAAGAGAAGGAGTACAGGTAAATAAAAATGTAATTTACTGTGAATCAGTAATAGAAACAGATGACATATACAGGTGGTCCTCGCTATCCATCGTTTCACTTTATGATAGGTGGCCGTTTCCAACACCTGAATGCCTTTCTCCGATGCTCACCGCCACTGATTAATTTGGGACTCACTTTTCAACGGTTTCAATTTCCATGCTTTTTACAGAATGGATTCCGTTGGATAACCAATGACTGCATGTACAGTGTATACAAACACCCAGGTAAAAAACATACAGTCAGAAATCTACAGTGACCATTCAAGCATCAATGACAAAAAGGGAATGCTCAGCTGTGCTCACTGAGCGAAAAACATTAGGCTAATTAAACTGCAGTAGCACTCAGCAATATTCCTATGGCCTAGCATTTCAAGTCCTGGTAATAACAGGCAGTGCTAGAGTTAAACCCCTAGCACATGGCCCTGCATGTGAATTAGTTCCCCGTAGAGTTACGTTGTTTCAGTTTTCATGCACATGCCTGAAAACGGTTGGAGTCACATGCCAGGGTGAGAGCTTGCTACAGTGGAGTCTGCCCAGTCACAGGGGTAGAGAAGCTGGACACTCCCCTAGTATAAAAGTGTGATACTATGCAAATTAGTCTGTTCTGGTCAGTCTGAATCCCGAGGAGTTCTGGAGTGGCTCTGGTCCTTGCCCTTGCTCCGGTTGAGCCAGGGGCAGGAGTAACTCCTCCTGAGTCCTGTTCTGCTCGGGGGGGGGGGGAGGTGGATGAGATCCCTAGCTGAGGAATAATTACCTCAGGCATCAGTTCCTGCTGAAGCCTATCTGCCCAGGTAAGGGTGAGGATTATTAACTCTGGTGTCAGTTTCTAGTGAGGATACTATCTGGCCCAGGTAAGGGTGAGGGTTAATTGCCTCAGGCATCAGTTCCTGCTGAAGCCTATCTAGCCCAGGTAAGGATGAGGATATTTCCCTCAGATATCAGTTCCTGCTGAACCTTGCATCTGCCCAGGTAAGGGTGGATGTACTGTATATTACTGAGGCCTATCTGTCCAGGGAACGGTGAGAATTAATTACCTGAGGCATCAGTTCCTACAAAAGCCTATCTGACCCAGGTAAGGATGAGGGTTAATTACTGCAGGCACTAGCCCCTGCTGAACCTTGTATTTGCTCAGGTAAGGGTGGATGGTTTAATACTGAAGGAAGCTGTATGTAGTGTACTATCTGCTGATGATATCAATACTCCAATAAACCTGGTCAGTTATACCGTTACTGAAGTCCTGAAGTGAATTCCTTGCTACAAGTTCTTGTGAGGGGTGAATCCCTGCCTCTGGCTGGGCCCTTGCAGGTGGAGGCGCTGCACCTTTATACTCCAAGCTTCTTATACATGGAGGCCCAGGCTCCAGGTTTACCAACAGGTGAGCACCACAAACACCTACTACCCATATATATCCTGCCCGAGGAGATAGGGGTTTTACAACTGCATAGAGGAAAAAATAAGGGGTAAACAGAAGGTGAGCTGGAAAAAATGGAAATACACTAGGGTAGGAAAACCACAAAAAGACTGACAAGCAAAAAAAGGACAACAATCATAAGCAACAGGCTGGGGGAAGGAAAAAAGCGGGATAGGAGGAAGGGGGGAAAAAAGCGAAATAAAAGCATTCTATTTAGCTTTTCGGCCCCCATTCCCCTCCCCCCTTTTTTCCCCTCCCCCAGGCTGTATATATATATATTTTTTTTTCAACTTAAATTTTTTATTGGAAATTACAAGTGCAAACATTGTGTCACAGCCCGTTGTATCACTTCCAATTATAAAAACACACATTTATGATCATCACTAACACAAATCTACAGACGACAACACAGACAAGACAAGACGAACCAGACAAGGGAACTGGGGTGGGGAGGGGGGGGGAGAGAGGAGAATGCTTCAAGCTTCTTTGTTCGTGGCTGTCCTGATGCCGCCTTGACAGGTGCTGACTGGGTTGGCTTTCTGGGGCGAGACCTTCCTTTGTGTCCTCCTTCCTAAACTAAACCCGTGGGGCTGTCTGCTATCAGTACGTCACTACGTATCGTCGCCTGTCCGACCTTCAAAGGAGAACGCATCTGTGTTTATTAGTGCAAAATCGTGGCGGCATCCACCCCTGGGATTTCTAACTGGGCCAACCACGGTGCCCAGACTTTTAGCTAGATTGTGCCGGAGTCATTAACCAAACTTGTTAATTGTTCCATCCTGCAGACATGCCAAATCCTGTTTCTGATCTTAGGGATAATAGGGATTTCTTGTTGCTTCCATAATGCTGCGATCTCGCATCTCGTGGCTGTTGCAAAATGCGCGATCAATTTATGCGCTGCATTTGACAGACCCCGGATCCGCCTGCCCAAAAGGAACACCCACGGGTCCAGGGGGATCTCCAAACCGAGAATCCGCGGAATCCAATCTCTAATCTGTTCCCAAATAGGGGCCACTCTTGCGCAAGACCACAGCATGTGTCGCAGATCCGCCTCCTCCCCACATTGTTTAGGACAAAGAGGGGAGTAGCCTCTCACAAATTTAGCTAAGCGGGTTGGGGTGTAATACCACCGCATAAGGACCTTATATGCGTTCTCCTTTAATGTGGTGCAGATTGAACTTTTTGCAGCTGTCTGAATAATTCTGCCCACTCTTCGTCTTCTAATGTCTCCCCTAAGTCCTCTTCCTAATGTCGAATGTAGCACAGTCTGTTCTCGTTAGGCGTTGTCGGGCAGATCACTTTCCTGTACATTCTAGATGTAAGTCCCCTTGTGTCCGTACCTCTAGAACACAGCTGCTCAAAATTCGTTCATGCCGGTCTAATTGGCATTTTATTATAGAAATCTCTGATCTGGAGGTACCTAAAGAATTCGCTGTTTGGGATATTTTTAGAGGATTTAATTTGTTCAAAGGTTTGTATGGTCGTTATACCCTCCAGATCTTTAAGACAGGTTATCCCCTTTCGAGTCCAGTTTAAGAGGTTTTTGCTGTTCAGACCAGGAGCGAAGTCTGGATTGCCCACAATTGGCGTCATCAATGACTCTTTAGTAGTCAGCTGACATCTAAATTTAGTGGCCTCCCAAACTCTTAGCGAATTGGCCATGGTCTGCAGCGGTATTTTCATCTTGCGTATCCCTCTTTTGGGTAGCCAGATTAAGTTTTGGATTTCAATCGGAGCACAACAGTTCCTCTCCAACTCTACCCATCTCCGTAAGCTTGGGTCTGTGTGCCATTGGAGAATCTGCCCTAATTGGGCTGCTTTGTAGTAAGCCTGCAAGCAAGGCACCGCTAAACCTCCTCTTATGGTGGGACGCTTTAAAATTCCCTTAGCAATTCTTGGGTTTTTCTTATTCCAAATAAATTTCATTATTTGTGACTGTAGGGAGAGGATGTCTGCCTATACCAAAGGGATAGGGAGACTCTGGAAAAGATATAACATCTTTGGGAGGAGGTTCATTTTCACGCTATGTATCCTCCCAATCCATGAAATACTCCCCTTCATCCAGGTCCTGAGATCCTCCCCCAATGTCTTAATTACCCTGGGAAAATTAGCTTTATATAATGTTTTGTAGTCCCTCGTGAGATAAACCCCTAAATATTTGATAGCGGAAGGTTGCCATTTGAAATTAAAATTGAGATCAATCAGCTTTTCAACTTCTTTTGGTAAGTTGATATTGAGGGCTTTAGATTTAGACTGATTAATCTTAAACCCCGAGATTTGGTTAAATTTACCCAGGATATTGAATACGTTTGGGAGAGACGTGAGAGGTTTGGCTAATGTAAGAATGATATCGTCAGCGTATAAAGCGGCTTTGTGCAACTGGTCTCCCACTGGTATTCCAGAGATATCTGGGTTATTTGTAATGTGCGCCGCTAAGGGTTCTATGCACAGGGCGAACAGCAATGGCGACAGCGGGCACCCCTGCCTCGTTCCGCTTTTGATTTCGAATTGTTCTGAGGGGAACCTTGGTATCTCACCCTTGCTGTAGGGTTCTTGTATAGCGCTAAGATGGCCTGCAGGAGGCGTCTCTCAAAGCCAAACGCTCTCAATGTTTCTGTTAGGTAGGGCCAGTCTATCCTATCGAAGGCTTTCTCAGCGTCCAGACTTAACACCATGGAGTGCATGTTTTTCTTTTGGGCCAGATCTATAAGGTCAATAATTCTCCTGGTGTTATCTGCCGCTTGCCTACCTCCGATAAACCCTACATGATCCATGTGTATTAACCCGGGAACTACTTTACCCACCCTGTTGGCTATAAGTTTGGAGTATATTTTAGTGTCCGAGTTAATCAGTGAAATGGGCTGGTAGATCTTACAGTCTGCCGGGTCCTTTTTGGGTTTGTGGATCACAGAGATTGAGGCTTGGAGCATTTGTGCTGGGAATGAGGCCCCTGCTAGAATTTCATTGAATAACTTTAACATGTGGGGGGCTAGTATCTTAATATATTTCTTGTAATATAAGTTTGAAAAGCCATCCGGTCCCGGGGCTTTGGCAGGTTTTAGTGCCTTGATGACCCCAGAAAGCTCCTCCATCGTGAAGTCCGACTGGAGTGCCTCCCTGTCACTTCTCTCCAAGATTGGCAGGTTCGCCTCTTTTAAGAAGGTCTTTAACGACTCTCTTGTTTTCCGGTTGTGGATCACCTTATCTCCATTGTATAGTGTTTCAAAATATTTTTTGAATTCCTCTACAATTTTCCCAGGAATGGAGGTAAGGTCACCTTCGTGGTTTCGAATTGCGTGAATGTGATAATTTGGAAGCTTATTTTTTAGCTTTTTGGCAAGTAGTGTGTCAGGCTTGTTTGCTTTTTCATAAAATTTTCGCTGAGACCAAGCCATTTCCTTCTCAGCCTTGGCGGAAAGGAGGAGATTAAGACTGGTTTTGGTGTCTAATACTTGATTCAACGTGTGATCACTCTTATTTACTTTGAGTAGGGAAGAAAGCTACGCTAGTTGCTTTTCAGCTTTTGGATTTTTTTCTCCCTTTCTCTTTTCCTTTTAGCGGCCAGATTCATTATTACCCCCCTGAGGGTAGCCTTATGGGCCTCCCACAGCGTGGAGTGTGCTGCCACACTCCCCTCATTCTCCTCGAAGTATTGTTTGAGTTTATCCCCAATTTCCGTCTGTAAGGCTGGGATTTTCAACAAGATTTCGTTTAATTTCCAATTCGCTCTAAGTCTGTCTAGTGGTATTAGTGTGCACCACAGCTCTATATATGCATGGATATGAAATATCATGGATCTCGGAACGAGAGACCCCAGGGGACCATTCTATTGGATACAAGGAAGTAATCAATCCTGCTATAGGTGTTGTGTGGGTGTGAGTAGAAGGTAGATTCCCTCATTCCCTGGTGTTGTTCCCTCCATATGTCGAGTCGTTGGCAGTCTCTTAAACCCTTCTTAAATGTTAGTACGTCAGGTCTATGTGTTGCGTTAGTGGTCGAGCATCTGTCAAGGTCCTCATGTACTGCTGCGGCCAAGTTTATTCGAGCATTTGCCCGTTCTTGGCCGCAGCAGTAGCCTGGCGCGCGCCCGAGAGTGACGGGCGCGCGCCGAAGCAGCGGAAGAGCGCCCTCCGATCGGGGCGCTCTCCCAACCGCTGCCGGGTCCGCCGGGTCCCCCGGAACCCCCTGCCGCTGTCCCTCGGGGAGCCCCTGGACGCGCGTGCAGGGGGCGCACGCTCCCGAAGACGCGTGACCGCGCGTCTATGACGCGCGGCACGCCGAGGGGCGGCCACTAGCAAGCCGGGAAATCTCCCGGCTTGCGGTACCGGCCACACTCTAATAAAGTGTGTCGGTAGTGTAGTGCCCTATTCAGGTCTCCCGCTACGATAATATTTCCTCTTGCCACTTTGCTAAGTTTCCCGAAGAATGTGTTAAAGAAGTCTGTGGCCTTTTCGTTAGGGGCATATATTGTTGCCAGTGTGATAGGGAATCCTTGTTTTGCTCCCCGCACGATGAGGAACCTACCCTCCCTGTCAGTAAATGTCTTATCGGTTACAAAAGGTATACGATTATGGATTAATATGGCCACCCCTCGTTTTTTAACCTTTGCGGAGGACAGAAGGTGTACCTTATAGTCTTTATCAAGGAACTTGGGACAGTTGCCCTGTGAGAAGTGTGTTTCTTGCAAAAATAAAATTTCTGCCCCCTTACGTTTATAATCCCGAAAGGCGACTCTACGCTTTGCCGGACTGTTAAACCCTTTAACATTGTGGGATATTAGCCTCAGTTCTTTACTCATTGAAGCATGTGGGTCGACGTGTCTGCCGTAATCTTTTCCTGTTTGGCGCAGCTGGACCACCTCTGGAGCCTCCACTCCTCCTTGTATCACGGCACATCTCTCTCTCACCTAAGGGAACAAAAAGGGGGGCACACAGAAGGGGAAACCGGGGGATACAAAAACAACACACAACATTTCTGGAACGTATTAATTCTCAACGTCTTGGAGAGGTAACCCTCTCGTCGAGGTCATCGCCTTTGGGTATCCGAACTCTTCTCCAGCAGTCCGGGAGTAACTTGGGGTGGGTGCCGCCCTCCTTCCCTACTTATGTGCCTGCTCCTTTTCCCCAATCTCCGCTCACTTACCCCTTCCTTCTCTAGCACATTCGTTTATCCTTCTACTCCCTTACAACTTACTCTCTCTCCCCCTCTCATACCTTCTATTCTGCTGTCGTTCTATCACCTTGCTTACTCTATCTATTATCCTCAACTTCCTGCTTAGCCCTCACTCACCTACCCTACCCTCTTGCTATTCCTACTGCCTTCTCTTCCCTTGTGATCCCTGTGCACGGCGGCCCTCTTCTTCTTTCCGCCTCCGCCTCTGATTTTCCAAATTCAAAATCCCCGCCTCCGCCTGATACGGTGTCTTCTTCCCGCCAGGGAAGTCGGACCGGCGCCTCTTAGCCACCTCGTGGGGCCTCCGTCTAGCGCCATCCGTTGCGGTGACATCATCCATCTGCGATGACGGGGACAGGCTCTGCGCCACTTCCAAGATGGCGACGCTCCTTCCGGGTCCATCTGGTGATGCGCTTCCGGGCAGCCGCCATTTTGGATCGCACTTCTCACCAGTGTGGAGGTGTAGGCGCCTGCTCCTGCTTCCCGCTCTTCGCTCCCTTCCGGCTCCTGTACGGTAATGGTGCAACCGGAGCACAATATCCCTGGGCTGCTCGTTCTGGAGCGGTTTGGCTCTTAGGGCTCTGTGGCACCTATCCATCACCAGGTGATCTTTTGGGATATGAGCAGAGCCTCCATCCATTTTGTAATGAACTCGTCACAGTCCAGGACAGATTCAGGAACTCTTCGAATCCGGAGGTTATTACGCCTGTCTCTGTACTCCGAGTCCTCTGGGCGCTCCCGTAATTCATTTATCTGCTCTTGCAGGCCCATGTATTTCCGATCTTGCCTTTTGATCGCTCTGATTGATTGGTCCATTTTAGTCTCCAGGGTATTTGTCCTTTCCCCCAGTCCGGACACCTCTTTCTTTAGGTCTTTAATTTCTGCCTGGAATAGTGTCTTAAGGTTGGTATATAATTTGTCAAAGACGCACTGTCTGACTGGTCTCAGTGCCGGGTTGTCCCGCTCTTCCTCTTCACCGTCAGGCTCTGTCTCCGACCCAGCATTTGAATGAGGTGCTATTTCTCCTCCCGCTCCACTCGCCCTTGCACGGCCGAAGTATTCCGGCAATCCTTTCTTTCAAGCCACCTTGGGGCCTTTTCTGGACATCCTGGGACCGTGGGTGCTTTATTTATGTAGACTGACAGTTGATGTGGTGATTTAGATGTTTGTATTAGGTTTCAGCTAATGTTGTCAGTAGAGCGAGGCATGGAGCTCCTAACCTATGCGACCATGCTCCTTGCCATCGCGCATGCGCCCATCAGGCTGTATATTTTTTAACTGGATGTTTGTGTAAACTGTATATAGCATCTATTTCTATTGCTGATTCATAGTAAATGGCATTTTGATTTACCTGTTCTCCTTCTCTTCCTGTTTGTGAGTGCGGGTTCTCTACTCCTCTTTGTCTACTTGTTTATGACTGGTTTGTATAATGTTTTTATTGGTATAATGGGACACCTTTTACTTTAAGGCAGGGGCATTTTCAGTTATACACGGTTTGAATTCTGCTTAAATTTTCTTCTTCCGACCCTGATGAAGCGTTAGTTTGAAAGTGAAACGGACATTGGTTGATGCTTGTACGTGATCCATGGTCTTACCTCCAATATGTAAAGTATCTTGCACTGTTTTGGGATTTTTTTATACTGTATATGCTGCTATAGTATTTATTTTGGAATTAATACAAATTTTGGAGATCTGGTGCACCGATCCTCTTTTTACTTTGTACTTTAAACTAAGTGTGCAGTGCCCACACAGGCTGTGCATTTTTTTTCTAACTTTAATCACTTATTAAGTATAGATAGTATACTATAGTATAGATAGTTTCATAAATGTACATATGATAAATACTGTATATAGATAAAGTTAGTAGAGATATAGCTATAATTGTAGTTGCATGTTTAAACAAAGATAGAAAGAAAAGGCAAACCAGGAACAATTTTAACTTCTAACTTACATTTTTTGGGCCTATTATAATATAGTAAAGGTTTGAAGTCAGAAGTTTACTAGCTTTAGTTGAGATGCTTTGAAGATTCATTATTAATATCCCGTTCAAATATCAGGTGAGACCATAAATATCTTTCATGTCAGTACACTTCTCTGGGTGAGATGTGATAGAATTCCCTCTACAACTAATTAATATGAGTTTGATCCCTTAAAACAGAGGTATATCTCAAATGATGAAAGAATTACAAAAAGAAACTACATCGCTTTGCATTTATTTGAATAAAATAAGTGGACTAGTTTTAGTTTGTTTTAGGGTTATAGCTGGAGGACGGTTTCATTTCAAATATTTCTGCTTGGATTGAACACAAAATATACTGTACTGTATATACATACAATTCGCAATATATAATTCCAAAATCATTTGAAGAACTTGATTCTATACCTACAAATGTGTTAGAATAAGGTGACAATAATAACATTTATGTTAGAATAAGGTGAAAGGATTACATTTACAATGCTTTCTCTTACATTTTTTATATGATGTTATTTTTAATACATTTCAGATCTCTAGTTGCTGTGTTGATCCTGGAGTGTAGTGTACTTTATTTCATGCTGTGATACCATTGATTGGACCATCAAAACCCCACAAGTCTCTCAATTTATGATTTCTTCTTCAATGCTTTTTTAATTACATTTGTAGCTTGCAAATAAAGTCTCTTTACGTGAATGAATGGGAGCAATCACTCCCAAATGATTTTTTCTTATTACCTTACACAAAACTACCCAGCAAGCTGTAAGGAACCCCCCAAAATACCACGTTATATATATATATATATATATATATATATATATATATATATATATATATATATATATATATGTATATATAATATATATATATATATATATATATATATATATATATATATATATATATATATATATATATATATATATATGCAAATACAACTGTATTTATATATATATATATATATATATATAGTGCAGAATACATAAGTTCTTCAGTATTAGGTGATACCTTTTTTATTGGACTAACAATTTATGTCATAGGACAAGCTTTCGAGAGTTCTCCTCTCTTCTTCAGGTCAAGCAATACTGATTTACACAGGAATCAATGCTAAAACAGTGTAGAGAAAAAAAAAAAAAAAAAACAGATATTTACTGTAGATAAGGTCGGGTGTTAAGTGTTTGAAGCCAAGGGACAGTGTCAAAGAAAGGTGGGGAAGGGATGCTGGGGGGGGGGGGGGAGAGAAAGTGTGGATAAGAATAGAGGCAAGCAGGATAATTACAGACAATTTTGGTAGGGTGTGAGAAAACCCATGTCCACATTAAGTCCCTTGGTTTTGGTTTCTGCTATATATATATATATATATATATATATATATATATATATATATATATATATATATATATAATAAGTGTCAATTGGAGTGCTAGTGGGCATGGCTAAATTTAAACAACAAAAAACAGTGGCCCCTCCCTCCCAGAGTTTAAGTTCGTCCCCCCCCACTTTTCAAGTGAGCAGGTCTGGCATGCAGTTGGTTGTGACAGATCCAATGCGATCATTCTTCCTCTAATTATAGAGGTAAATAAGAATTTTAATCAGGTAGTGTTAGCACCTGCTAATGGTATGCCTTGATGTGGCTAGCAGGCTTATAACACTTTGGCCAAAGGGTTTAACTAAATTACCCCTTTTCAAGACATATATAGGCATTTCACTGTGTATTTTTGTCATATTGGATGTAGCTTTGGGCTTTCTTGTTTTTTGTTTCTTATTACCTTACCTGATTTGGCGTGTCCCTGGGAGCTGATTTTTTGTTCCCCGACCTTCGGGAGCATAAGGTTTCCATTAAACTGAGGGTTTCATTTTTTGTAGTTTCTGAAAAAACTACAAACATGGTTTGCTGCAGTCACCAATAAGAAACTCTGGTGGGCAATAGAAAACCGTGGGATAAGACATTGCCACTTTCTATTGGCCACCAGAGTGAGTACTGACCCCATAACTATTTTGTATTCATTGTCCAAGTATTCTTACAAAACCCTTTGTCACTACGGAGATTGGGGGACCACAGATCAGTTCCTGGTTCAGATAGGTTAAAAAAATAACCTTAAAAAAACCTGTCAATAGGGGGGACTGCTGCTTTAAGGCATTCAAAAGCTTATGTAATATAGGCCAAAGAGCATCTCCTTAATACATTTAGTCATACACATTGGGGGTAACTAAATGCAAACCATATCTTGTTATTACAATCTCCAATCAATTGCACAGTTAAAACTAATAACAATGCAATTTTTAAACCATAGGATGGTGACAAGTAAAATAACTTGCTTATGTTAATCAAAAATAATGAAATAGCTATATAACTCATAATATACATGTATGCAAATGAATGAGGTATGTATAGCTAAATATCATACAAGAGATCATAAAAATGCAGCTAGACAATATAGAAAAGAAAATAGATGAACATACAGATGTAGCATGACTTACTGTCCTTGGTGCTGCTGCCACGCGCAGTCACATGACTGCGACAGTCGTGACACCAAAGTGTTAATTCTGCATGGGATCCCATTCAGAAGTATGGGCCCCCACAGATCTGTCCCCAGCACTGCAGGTTTTGCTTGTTTGTTCGTGGCACAGAAGACAGTAAGTCTTACTGCATCTGCAGTTAATTTATGGACATTTCCTAACCTCTTCATTTAAAAGATTAGAATAAAGATTAATCCAGTGACATCTATCTCCAGTTTGTTAACCCTTTCAATCTCAAACAATCGAAATGTGACCAATGTTTATTTTTCAATAAAACACAGAAAAATATTTTGAAACTGAAGTTTCTTCTTCTTCTTCTATATATTATAATCTATAATCTACTATATATCATGCAAGTCTTGATATTGATATGTTCCTTTATTCAGTTTTACCATTTACATATGGTGTTAGGCAAGGCTGCCAACAACTTTCCCGGGGCCTAAGACCAGAGTGTCCACAAGGGCCCCCTGTGTCAGTGGCCTTTATAGCCAACTCTTTCTTTTATACTCCCCCCTCTCACACCTCACTCTCTAAACCCCTATATTTATCGCCCACTTCTCACACTTACCCTTTAATCCTCTCTCCACCAATGTATTTCTCTCCTGTCTCTCTCACTTCCCCTCTCACTATTCCACACCCTCCCTCTCATACATCCCTTCCCCTCTTCTTTCTCATTCACTCCCCCTCTCTTACTCTCTTTTCCCCCTCTCACTCCACCTCTCCTCCTTCCCTCTCTTACACCCTCTCTCGCTCACTCATCCCTCTCTGTCCCACCTCCTCTTCCTCTCTTACTGAATGACCCCCTCCTCTAACACAACCCCCCTCTCTCAAAGCCCACTCACTCTTGCAAAGCCCACTCCCTCTCGCAAATCCCATTGTCTCTCACACATCCCACTCCCCCTCACATTCAATCCCCCTCCTCACACTCAATCTCCCCATACTCAATTCCCCCCACACTCAATTCTCCCTCACACTCAAGTTTCCCTTCCCCTCCTCGCACTCAATTTCCTTCCCCTCCTCACACTCAACCCCCCTCCACTCAAGACCACTGCACTGCACCCCACATATACACACACAATTCCCCCCTACACACTAATTCTTCCCACACACACACTCAATCCCCCTACCACACACTTAATACACATACTCTCTCCCCCCCCCCTCCCTCAGCCTCCAGTTCTGTGCCAACCCCACGGGCAGATTTGGAAGTTGGGCCTGACTTCCAGCACCAACCAGCATACACTGGGTCTTGGGGTGGGCCCAACTTGTTCTAGTAATGTAGGGGTTTATGTATCAGGGCAATAGCAGAGAAATTATGGGACAAAACATGCTACATATATATCTTTTCTATTTAGATGAGCCATGAAGGGAGCAACACCACATTAAAGACCAGCTTATTCTAGAAAAATAAACCGTACATTGTTCTCAAAGATACAACTTCAAATTCAAAGAGCAGTTATTGTTTAAAAAGTATATTATTTTTTGTAAATGTATTTATCAACAAATTACAAAATACCATAGACTTAGAAAATACCAATGAATTGTGTTTTAAAATACAAGTCCAATTTTAGGATTACTGGTGACACTGACAATACAAATTATTAACTTAGTAATTAATTCATTGTTTTTCTTTAAATGACACCTTTTAAGTCCTGGTCTGTTACATTTATTAACCAATTTTGACATTAATACATTTATATTTACATGAATCTTTCGTTTACTCAGTTAGCTAAGAAAATATTTTGGGGGCCTAAGAAGTGTTATAATTTTATAGATATATGTGCATATAACCCCTTCCTATTGTGTAGCTGTATCAGGAAAGATCGAATGGTACTGTGGTAAATATTCTGATTGGGAACAGACCTTTCCCTCATTCTGTCCACTTTGTCGTAGTAACAATAATGATACTCAAAATGTTACTTTAACTGTGATTATGCATGCATTGCTTTACAAAGAATATTGCAGGTCCAATAATTCATTCCTTCAAACATCTTACATCACATTTATGGTGTCTCAGGCTCCTACAGTATGATCACAAGCAAAGTGGACACTCAAGGCATTATTCAATAAACTCAGAAACACTGCCTAGCATGGTGAAATAAACATTTTGGACTCTTCCCCCGTAAATGTTTACACTTTTTATCTAATTCAATAAAAAGAATTATGCATGAACATTGACCGGGAAAAAAACCATCTAAGTAGGGTATTAAATATAACCGATAAAACCACAGTATCAAATCATAATTTAAAACTCAGAGAAACTACCCAAAACAATAAACGTTGAATCTCCATATTGGAATACATGTGTCAAGGAATACAAGTTTCATGAAGGACCCAAAATATTGCAGGAAGTTACGGTGAGCGGAACCACTTTATTTTGGTGGAAAGGCATTGTGGGATTTAGCAGAAATGTAAATAAACTCTTACAACAGATGTTTTTCCCATGGTTAGTTCATCTTAATGATTCGTTTGAAATCCAGGGGGAGCATGGAAGGGAGATAAAACAAAATATATTCTAAGTGTAGACCGTATGGTACTATATTGGTCAATACAGTGAAGTGTCTTGGCTCGTATGTGTAGCCTACTCACAAGATGTAGATAAAATACGGGCAATGTATCACAGTGGTCTTTGCAGGAAGGACCTCTTGATTCTTGATATGGTGTGGACCCCCAATCTCAGCAGGACAGCAGTTAATATGTGGGAGAAAGAGTATCCATAGTGCAGACCAGTCTTATAAAAACATAACTTTTATGGAATTTAAAAATGAACACTTACAATAAAAACAATCAAATCAAGCATGAATTACCATAATGTGATGAAAGAGAGTTGTCTGTAGTCTTTTGGCTCACCCACGCTCCACCTTCTCAGCTCCCTCTAGGGTGTTCGGGTGTCGTCCGCTCCGGTTCTTATGTTGGACTTCGGTCTGGTATGTCCCTGGAGCTCCCTCTGACACGTGCCGTCCTGTCCCCTCCGGTGGACTCCGATATGTCACTTCTGGTTTGGTCGCGATACGTCACTTCCGGTTGTGGGTCTGCAATCTTCGTCCCTGCTACTCTCTTCCTGTAGGCGGGTTCCACTCTACGCGTTTCGCCAATCGGTGCGTGGCTTCGTCAGGAGTGTACCGCCCCCTGCTAGTCTGCGTCCTAATATAGCTCACATCCTAAACTGTGATTGAAAACATCTGCTTCTTCGAGGTCTGCACTAATCACTAACGAGGAATTAATCAATGTACATGAGGGAGCATCCGTGTGGTATCCATATATGGATAAATCTATGGCATATTGTTGAAAAAATATAAATAAAAATCAAAATATATGTATAATTATATGAAGGGAGTTTAGGATTATAAACATAAATGGGGGGTGAAATCCACTATAGGTTAAACAATCTCGGTGATAATATTTGTTTAAAAACTTATTTATTTATAAAAACTTATTTATTTATAAAAAGCATTATTTGCATGTAAAAAGGGTGCTGTTCCAATTATGGAAGGGAAAAAAGTTGTGGGGAAAAAAAAAGGTTAATGGAATGTATCTCCACATGAAAATCCGAATTGACAGTATAATACAATCTCCTTAAAGGGCTGTTGGAGAATTTAAAGGGGCAATTCAATAAACTGGTTTGCACCCAGCGTTGCTCTGTGCCAGATACGCTTTTGATGTGGAATAGGGTGGAAAAAATGGGTACCAGATGCTTCGTGATGTACAAGGATCAGGGGTTACAAAGCAATGCATGATGGAAGGGCACCTCTATTGGACACCTTTTTGCAAACTCTATTTGCAAGCGGCATCATGATCAATTACAGCACAAATATTCAGTTTATACAATTCATTGTTAAAAAAGAGTTCAAAAATTGGTTTCAACATCCTATCACTGAGATCTCTAAAGGGGTGTCTGCCCCGAGGGATTAAAATACAGCTGCACTGACTCTATTCTAATGAACCTATATAAGTTGAACTGAATCTCTAGAGACAAAAAAGGGACTTGTCAATAGCAGAGAGGAAAGAAACAGGGGAAATGAACAAGAGAGACATGATTAGCAGTGATTATACAGTTGCTATAAAAACGGTACTATCTCTATTTCCATGTTGAGGCCCCTGGGGGAGAGGGTCCGCAACCTGTGTATCCAAAAAGATTCTCTCTTCATGAGTTCCTGGTTGCGATCCCCCCCCCCCCGCCAGTGGCCCGGGACATGTTCAATGGCCATGTATGTCAGACCAGTGGTGTCCCCCTGGTGTTTCTCCGCGAAGTGTTTTGATAGACTATGTGTGATGAGGGATCTTTTTATACTGCTTAGATGTTCTAGTCTATGCACTGCCGGTCTTGCTATAATAAGCAACCATGGGTGTTGCTAGGATATACCTCCTGAAGAAGCGTCATATGACATGAAACGCGTAGAGGTGATGCCCTCACGCAGTGGGGAGCGGACGTGACGACGGAAGCCCAGCCAGCTGCGGATGCTCACCAGTCCTGCACAGGGTGTGTTCCTTTTCATATGTAAGCAGGAACATCTCTTTTTCACCCTGAACGTTTCCATCTTTAGTTCTGAGGGGGTTGTGTTTTGGGAATACTCCTTTAGTGCATAGACTGTGTGGGTCTTAGATCTATTAGGATCTTTTTATTATATCATGTAATATTTTTGTGTGATTTTTATGTAATATTGAGTCAATTTATAAAGTTTTTCAATTTTGACTGATGGTTTTTCCATTTTTGCGCTTCCTTTTTGAGTATGTACTTAGTGAATAAGGGCCTCTGTTTCTATTTTAGCTTTAAACTAATTGTACAGTAAGTACACCCACATCAAAGTGCACAAAACATTATCAATTTAATAAAGTGCATATTAAACAGGCAAACCATATGGTCAACTATTTTTTAACAAAAATGTAGAGTCAATTTCACATTGGTACCTCCTCCTCAAGTAGCAAAAATACAATAAATACAGTATGAATGTCTGATTTTATTTGTCGTTGTGCATGGTTTAAGAAGTTAGTGGCAGCATACTGAGGAGAGGGGAAAAGGGTCATAATTCTCTTAGCTGCTTGTGCTACACACGGCTGCCAAAACAGAGTGAACTTGGCTAGTGAATGGGTTACCTTGATGATGGTTGATCTAATGTGTTTTTTGGCTAAAAACCCATCTTACATGAAAAGTGGAAAAGGAAATAAATTATGAGAGTGGTATGAATACATTGCATTTAAATGCAGTAGAAGGCTCTCATAGTAGTTTAGAAATGAATACAAATGTACTTATAATGCATATACAAATAGCATATATCCAGACAGAGACAAGAACGATATTATAAAGCAGACATACACAAACATTTATGAGGATACACTGTAATGTTGTTGTTTTTTTGCATCATTATCATATAGCCGCGTTATCTTCCAATATCTCGTATTTTTTGTCTATGAAATGTACCTCTTGCACCAAATTAGAGCCTTTCTCCTCAATGGCCATTCTTGTTATTATTATAAAAACTTAAAAAATTACCTTTAATTTACAGGAAGGGAAGATGTTTTGGTAATGTAGACAATCAGTAAATTACAATAAAAAATATGTTACCTTACATTATGTCATTTCTCTCTTTTTTTTTTGTAACTTACATTTTATTGAAAATCGGAACAATACAGTATATACACATATCATTACATCACATTTTCTGAGGTAAAATAATATCAGGTAAGACACATCTACAGGTGCGCCGACGAGTATACTAAAACTTGCCTTAAACTTGCCTTGGAAAATCTGGGGCTATCACCAACAAGATCCAGGTACATGCTGGGTACATGATGCAACATTTCAGTGACATTTCTGCAGAGACTAATGGTCCATTGGATTAACACAGCAAGGGTCCCTGGCAGTCCCATTAAGTTTAAATCGGACTGCCAGGGACCCCCGCTGTTAATCCGATGGGCCATTAGTCTGCCTGCAGAAATTTCACTGAAATGTTGCAGCAAGTACCCAGCATGAACCTGTTACGCTTGTGCTCCCCACACAAGCGAGAGAGAAAGGGAAGGACCCGGTAACGAGGTGGGGGGGAATCCGCAGGGGATACGAAGGGAGTAAGTTGCCGCGCAGCTGGGGATCGGCACACGTAGTCACATGACCGCGCCGCGCGCATGAGAATGCGCGACGCGTCTGGAGGTGCGGTGCCTGGCTCAGAGACACAACTGATCCAGCTGCATGTGCGCGCATGCTCTGACAGCAGAGCAGGAGTGGGCGCGTTCTCAGGCACCAATGCGGGGATAGAGGGAAGCCAACGCTTCAGCACAGGAGTCTGGAAACAGAAACCAGGAACATGGACATAGAACATGGAACTAGGAACATGAACATGGAAGGAGCCGGGAGGTAGAGTCCAGAGAACAAGGTAACATCCACAAGGGAATTGCTTCTTGGAGGACATCCAGCCTCCTTAAAGGCATAGTGCCAGAAACAGCAAGGTGCAGCAAAACTAAACATAACATAAGGGTTCTTAGTCTAATCCATTGGCCAAGGAATTATAAGCCTGCTACCACGTCAAGGTGAACCCTACTAAGCAGGTACCTACACTACCCGACAGTAAACTAACCTCAGTAGTATAAGAATGACTGTCCCATTCTTCCGGAATCCAAAGGAGAAAAGTAAAGGTCCCAAGGAGGTCCAGGCAGGAACAGCAAGCGATGGGTACTAGCGGCACTAGGGCAGGCATCAAAAGACTAAATGCAAAGAGAAAGTCAAAGAGAGGCTTACTTCCTGTCAGGAGGAGGAGGGCAGGATTTGCCAGGAAGCAAGATGCCGTCGCTTGCTTAAGAATCCTTAAAGACACAGGATCTTGACTCGCAGCTAGAGGGCGGCGATTAGAAGGAAACAGGTAAGGAAGGAACACGCCGCAGGGGGCGTGTTCCGTGCATCGTTACAGTACCCCCTATTAAGGATAGAACCCTGAGCGATCCAACAGACTAAGGGGCAGCGATGCATAGGAAGAAAGACTTGCAGCTAGAGGCAGCGCCCGCCACACAGAGAACCAACAGGGAATCTTGACTCGCAGCTAGAGGTCGGCGCACGCCATACAGGGAGACATCAGGAAAACTAGGCAAGAGGGCAGCGCCCGCCACACAAAGAATCAACAGGGAATCTTGACTCGCAGCTAGAGGACGGCGCATGCCATACAAAGAGACATCAGAGAAACTAGGCATGGGTAGAGAATACGCCACAAGGGGCGTGAAGTTGACTTGCAGCTGGACAGCGGCGCACGCCATCACGTGTACGTGCCACGCGTGAGAGAATGCGTGACGCGACCAGGGGTGGCCCGGCTCTGATGTACGAGTAGGGAACCGCGGGTGCGTACATGCTCTATAAGGAGAGCGGGAACTGAGATGCGGCAGGTAAGGAGGAAGCACACCACAGGGGGCGTGTTCCCCGATTCCTTACAGTACCTCGGTCTGTTGGTGATTGCCCAAGATTTGTTTTAGGGGGAGGGGGTAAGGGCATGGTTATTTTCTTGTGTTTGATTGGTCCAACCTTTATTGCCTCTGCACGTTTACGGTCTCCTCTCTTCTAGTAGAGACTTCAGATAAAGCCATCTAGTAGTCATCCTTAACTGTTACTTCAAAGGAGAACGCATGCAACTATCATAGCAGAATTGTGGCCATACTCACCCCCGGTATGTCTGATTGAGCTAAACATGGCTGCCAAACTTACTGAAATTTACTGCCGGTGTCATTGACCAGGCTTATTAGTTTCCCCATTTGATAAACAAACCAAATTCTATTACGAATTTATGAGATTTGTGGGATATCTTTTTGTTTCCATAATTCTGCAATATCACATCTTGTTGCAGTTGCAAAATGGCAACCAGTTTACTTTCGGATCTGGACAAACCTTGCACTGATATATATTTAGAAGGAATAACCAAGGATCCATAGGTATATCGTGACCCAATATCTTCTGTAGCCAATTCTTAATTCCCCCCCAGAGGGACGCAACTGGAGGATAAGACCACAGCATATGCAACAAATCTGTTATTTCTCTTTTAAGGATGAAAGGGATTTCAGTTTTAAACAAACTGGAATACTTCTTGCATTTCAATTGTATATCAAAATAGATACAACTCCGACTACTGTAGGTACAGTACATATTTGTTCACAGTTTTCAAACTAGATACTTATCAAAACTTTGCTCCCATGCTTTGATTCATCATCACTTAATTGCTTATATTATCACGGTATTATATTGTAAATGTATTTATGTAAGAAGTTCACCAATCCCTAAAAGCATCTATAATGTATTATGATATGTGTTAATCTGAATTTAAAAACAGACTTTTCGCATCAACCTTCTTGTATTTTCCTTTTCTCAGATGTGACTTGTAAATTGTTCCTGTCAAAATTAAGGTTGGGTTGCCAAGAACTTGCTTGATGTATTTGCTGTTGCCTGCCTAATATTGTACAAAAAAAGATTAAAGGCAAAATCTCACTATCTCAAAATAGTCAAGAAAAGTGACATACTTGTAGACTGCAACTCAGTACTCCATACAGAAAGAACTTGAGTCTGAAACGTTGAATCTCAATCCAGGAGTGTCAGCTCATGTAAGTCTATTTATATTTGGGACTGTATTTTGTATGTTTGAATAATATTTATGATGTGTATTCTTGTACAATGTATACCTGCCCAACTATATATTCTATATATGGAATAATGAGTCTTCCTTTCTCTTTTCTATTTAGAAATACTGGGGATTTTCAGAGAGGAATACTAAGGACTGCAGTTTATGAATGTCTTGGGCAAATTATTAGAAAACAAACCACTTCTGCAGATAGAAAAACATATATAGGATTAAGAAAATTAAATTTGATTAAATTAATTCTTAAAACATACAGTAGAAAGCTTTATTGCACATTTATTTTCTTTATACGCTGTATTTTTTTTCTGAGTTCTACCTTTTATTTGTAACACTCTGACCTTGTATAAAATATTTTAATTTTATTAACAAAAAACACTAAATAGCAGAAAACAATAATGAAATAACCTTTTTTTCTCCCATACCTGACACCCTGATGGCAGAGTTAGAGGTGTTTGACTTCTCTCCTCCCTCTGTCATTACCAAATCCTTTCTAAGTTTCTCTCTCTTACCTTTTTCAAGGCTCACACTGTCCAGCTATCTATTCCCTCCTGTCTCTCTCCAGGTGCTATCATCTATCAGCCACCTCCCTTTACTAACTCCCCTTCAGTCTTCTGCTCTAGCTTTAAATTCTGGCTCTTCTTCTTTCTCTCCAAAACCCCTTCTCTTCTCCTTGGGAACTTTAATTGCAATATTGATGATGCATTTTTTTGGGGCTTTTCACCCTAACTTATTCCTTTGGTCTTCACCAAAGGATTGCAGCCAAAAGCATGGCCACTATCATGACCTGTTTTTTACTAAATCTGTCCTCTCTGTGATTTCTCTATTTCCCCCTTTCCTCTCTCTGACCATCACATCATTATATTTACTTTCGCTCAACACTCCGTTTCTTCACCTTCATCTACCCCTCATTTCTGAAACTATAGACGTTAGACTCCTTGAGATTCCTGCTCCCTTATGTCTGCTTTTCTACTGATCCCAACAACCTTGTCAAAAACGACAAATCTGCCCTATCCTCCTCTCTTGATTTATTTGCCCTTCTTCTCCACCACTCTAACACTTTATTGCTAGACTCTGACTAAATTACCATTCATACAGATCCAATCCTACATTTGCTCCCCTGCATCGTACTCTCCCTGTCTACCTCCACTATAAATGTATCCTATCTTGTTTCAACTCTGCTCTCGCCCAGGCTAAACAAAGTTACTTTCCTTCACTAATGCACATGCACAAGTCGTCTCTTCACTGTCTATGACTCTCTCCTCAGACCTCCATCTGTAAGCTGTTTTCATCCTTCATTTCACCTTGTGTTTTCTGACTATTTTAAGTCTATGGTGGATTCCAATAATCAAGTCATCTCCTCTGTATCCTCATATTCTACACCTACCTTTCCTAACTCTCCTCCTGCCTTCCTTTACTCTTTCTCCTTTGTCACGAAGAAGGATATTTCTCTCCTTCCATTCCATCCCATCTCCTCAAACCTCTTGCTTCCACTCTAATACCTACACTTACATTTTCAACTTCCCCCTCTACTCTGCCCCTTTCTTTCCATCCTTCAATAATGCAATAGTTACACCTATTGTCAAAAATGACACTATCTCCTGTCTTTTATTTCCTTGAGCGCCTTATATTCTCTCACTTGATGCATTTTGATAACTCCTATTCTTTCCTAGACTCTCTACTATTTGGTTTCAACACTTCTACCCACATGTAATTCAAACCTTCATTCTAAAAAACCCAACGGTCATTACACATGGCTTATTTTTCTCAGCCTGTTTGTGGTTTTTGATACTGTGGGCCCAGCTCTTATCCTTCACATCCTAATGGTACTAATGGTACCTATAACAAATCATGGATTTCCTCTTAGCTCCTTCATGAGGCTTTCAGTGTCTCTTTTGATTTTCCTCTTTTGATCTCTCTGGGGGCATACCCTAGGAGTCTGTCCTGGGACCTTATCTCATTCTTTTCTTTGCACTCTCTCTATTTGGCCATATCACATCTTTTGAGTTCAAAAATCACATCTATGTACTTTTCAACCCCTGACCTTGTACCTGCTATCCAGACCAAAGTCTCTGAATGTCTTTCCGCGATGTCATCCTAGATGACCCTCCACTTACTCAAACTTAACAGCTCCTCATCCACCCCACCATCCTTCCCGCTCCCACTTTCCCTATGCACTCTTCACCATTACTGTTGGCAGCACTATCATACACCCAGGATCATAAGCACACTGCCTAGGAGCCACATTTTCTCTCACATCTATACAATCGCTAAAACCTGTCACATTTTCCTTCATAACATGCAAAGATACACTCTTTATTCTGTCGCTTTACTACTAAAACTTTAATTTATGCCCTCATTCTTTCCCATCTTGATTATTGTAACCTTCTGGCCTCCGAGTCTCTCATCTTTGCCCCCTAAAATCTACCCTAAATGGTGCTACTAGAATCACTTCCCTCTCCTTAATCTGTCACTGCTTCTCTCCTACTAAAATCACTGAACTTGCTTCCTGAATCCTGTTAAGTCCCATATAACTTAAAAATGTCTCCTTCTCTCTATTAAAGCTATAAACGCTCTGTAGATTTTTACTAAATAAAGCAGAAGAGCACACAGAACAACCTATTTAGTGCCTTACCCTTTATTATAGAAATAATTTAAAGCAATCTGTTCAATTGCACTAACAATTGTTGTCTTTGCTTTTCAGCACATCAAATGGCACCCAGCTAATATTAGATATTTATCTAATATATTTGTTTTTCAGCACATCAAATGGGGTCTTGCGTCTAGCAGGACCACATTTATGTGCTAAAAAGAAAATATATTAAATAAATATCTAATATTAGAACAATGTTATTTGATGTGCTGAAAGCAAAGATATTAGATACACGTCTAATATTAGCAGGGTGCTATTTGATGTGCTGAAAAGCAGAGTACAACTGTGAGTGCGATTGAATGGATTGCTTTACATTTTTTTATATAATAAATGGTGAGAGAGAGTGAGAAACAGAAACAGTGATCATAACATGGTCTAATTTGAAATAAATGATCAAAAACTATATTTAATGGGTTCAACAAAGACTTAGGTGCCTATTCTAGTAGCTTCGATAAAATTGCTGGCATTTCAAATGGTTTGGCATGACCCCATCGAATGATTTGTCATTTGTGTTATCACGGTATTCAGAAGGAATCTTAAAGCCTTTCCACAAGTCCCAAACCGTGGGTATGAAAATGCCAATACCGTAAGGGACAGCAGCGATGGTATGTCAGCCTCTCTCAGTTCTCCCCCGTGTGATCTGGCCGCAATCTGTAAGAGCTGCATAAAGAGCTGCACAGAGTGAGCTGCATCTTTCTGCAGAGCTTTTACAGGCGATCGCAGAGTTTTTATTTAAATTTTAATAACAGTGTCTTCAGAGCTGAACCGCATTCCTTTCAGGACCGGGGGCCCCTGTTTCCCGAGTTACCGGCCCCGGTATGGGGTGCTGGTATCTTCTGTGCATTTAAATGTCCCGGTCACATGACGCAGGAGATTTAAAAATGGCTGCTGGGATCGAAAAGCAGATGTGGTGACTACAGTATATTTACAAATGGGGCTAGATCATAACCTGGGGAATTACAGACCTCTAAACATTTAGAAAAATCAATAGTGAGGCAGCTACTTCAAGGTTTAGTATGGGATTATATTCCGGAATACCTAATGGATAACAAAATTATTAGTAATAGTCAACATGCATTTATGAAGGATAAGTTGTTCCAAACTATGCCATTATATAAAGCACTATATAAAGCATTAATAAGACCGCACTTTGAATATGGAGTACATTTTTGGGCACCACTCCATAAAAAAGTGCAGAGAAGAGCCACCAAATGAATTAAGGGGATGGAAAATCTGATTTATGAGGAGAGGTTAGCTAAAGTAGAATTGTTTACATTAGAAAAGAGGTGACATGCTAACTATATACAAATATATTCAGGATAAATAGTGTACAAGGAGCTTTCAAAATAACTATTCATCCCAAGGGCAGTGCAAACAACATGGTCACCCCTTAAGGTCCTTTGGGGGAAAGGAGATTTCACCAGCAATAAAGGAAAGGGTTCTTTACATAAGAGCAGTTAAAATGTGGGATTCATTACCCATGGAGACTGCAATGGCAGATATAATAGATATCTTTACCAAGAGGGTTGGACCTCTTTTCAGAAAAGAAAGGTATACAGGAACATAACAAATAAGTAAACATGTGAAGGATGTTGATCCAGTGGAAAATCTTATTGCCATGATTGTAGTCAGGAAGGAATTTATTTTTTCTCCTTATGTGACATACAGTACTGTAATTGGATAATCTTTCACTTGGGGTTTTTGTTTGCCTTCCTCTGGATCAATATACTGTAAATACAAATATAGCATCTAAATTTAACATAGGTTTAACTTGATGGATATACTGTAGGCAATTTTTCAACCTCATCTACTATGTAACTATGTAACATCTGAGTATGTTTGACTTACTACACTTCAGATGTGGTGTTTTTTTTGTAGCAAATAAAAGTTAAAACATTGAAGCAGAGATACACAGACTGTGATACATCTAATCATAATCAGTGCACAATGCAACTCCTACCTAACGCCTCCTACTGAAACTCCCCACAGTGCAAGCTAAGGCATTTGTGGCAATATTGGAGCATAATACATTGATACATAGTGGCAGGATAAACATGCCTCACTTTGACTCCATAATTGCCTTGATACTGTACGTAGACCTCAATGTTGCCTTTATTGAAAGGGTCTAATAGGGCCTCATGGTACTGAAGGAGATAAAACTTTTTTTTCAGATTGTGTAGTATTTTTCATGAATGGCATTTTTAATCACAAACTAGAAGATAAAGACTCGCTCAGCTGATTATATTACCTTGTAAGGTTCATACCAAGGGGAAACATAATGGAAAAAACGTGAGAGTAAAAAGACATTGAGAGAGTTGTAAATAGTATTATTATACTGTTTCACTTGTTTGTGGTGGCTATGAGATAAAGTTGTAATTCACAACCTTGAATCCCTTATGATAGGAACTGTATCTCATAGCAACCAGAAACAAATGAAACAGTAGAATTAATATGAGGCACTTTTTGTCTACATAATAGGGTGGAAATTGTATTTCCACCTGTGTCAAGGTGCTACTTAAAATAGCTACAGTTAGCTATTCACTTATATTTTACACAGGGTGTTTATAAGGTAAAACCTTCAACTATGGCGCTAGGCATCTGTAGCCAGGTCCCCTCTGGCTCCCCAGACATTCGGTTCTCTCTCTCTTACCTGCGACAGCGTGAGGGCAGTTGCAGGGGTGATCGTGTCACCGGGGGCTCCCGGCGACATCGGCTACAGGGCGCAGCCATCCTGTGTGCGTTCGCGCATGCGCGGAAGCTCGCACATGTGCAGTATAGCCCCAGAAGCAACATGACAGCCATTATAGGAAGTGGGAAGAGGCGCTTCATAGTCAGGGACATCCCCCAGTTCGCACATGCGCAGTTAGCAGTGGCGGTGGCCATTACAGTTCGCGCACGTGGCCCCAATGTAAAAGAGGTCCTGAGTGGACTACAACTCCCAGCAGCCTCTGGGGACTGCCCTTTAACCCATATCACCTGCTGCATTGAAGACAATAGGGTTTACAGATTCTCCTTCAGCAAAGAAGATACATTGTTGTGTGCATACAGGGAGTGTCAGTTGGATCCAGGAAGCGATTGGGGAAGGTAGTGTACAGAGAGCAGTGCTCTGCTATACTAGGCCACAGAGAATACCCCAGGCCCAGGTAGGCCCCACTCCCCACTAGGTTAGTGGGTAAGTTATAGGGACGGCCCCTTAGGTAGGGACCCTGCCCTTAACTGAGAGTGATTCTAGTCAGAGACACAGCTCCAGTGCTGTGTGCTCTGACAAGAAGAGATATTGTTGCTTTGCAGTGCAGCACAGCAGTTAGTTTGGCAGTTCCAGGAAAGGCCCCTTTCAGTGCAAAGGGGGGTTGCTTTCTACAGAACAGTGTTATGTGATATCACCGGTGCCAGTTGCACGCAGTGATTGCGGCCTGCGTCTGGGCTCAGACAGGCTCTACAGTGAGAGACATTATAAAGGTGGATCACTCCATGCGGGAGTCACCCACCATGGAGGCGGATTCCTGTTCCTGCGTCCGACCCTTTGTGAAGATCTTTACACCCGGGCGCAGATGTATGCCCGGGCAGGTATCGTATTAAGTTCACCAACCAAACCGGTACATCAGGCGGTGATCCCGCCTATAGGTTCTGGGTCTCTTAGTGGACTCGTGGGACTCTGGGTACACGGTGTTGGGGGAGGAATAAGGTGTGGGGGTTAAGGCACTGAGAAGACGGGTAGGAGTGTCATAGAGGGACACTGTCAATGTCATATTGTTGATGTATGTTGTGTTATGTATTG
The DNA here is from genome assembly GCF_040206685.1 of Ascaphus truei. Lineage (NCBI taxonomy): Eukaryota > Metazoa > Chordata > Amphibia > Anura > Ascaphidae > Ascaphus > Ascaphus truei. The sequence goes on along the minus strand of NC_134484.1, from coordinate 389,282,993 downwards.
TTTCCTATACAGTAAACTGTTCTTATATATATACTTCGGTGTATGTGCTTACTGTGTATGTGGGTCTTGTGTACGGAAATTCTACACTCCTCGAATCCTACATAGGTGGAGGCGCTGTAACTAAGATCGTTCCAGAGGATTCACCCCAGTCTCTCACTGGCGGAGGCTCAGACCTCCTGTGAGCCTAACTGGTATATAGCACCACACCTGGTAACATATAGGTTCCCCCTCACATTCATTCTATCTGCGATTGGGGGTGGGGGAATACCCGTTACATATCTATCATCAAAAATGGTAAATTCTGAATGAATGAAAACTGTATTTTACTGCTCTCACTGCTGGTAGGGTATTTATGGTATTATATGACAAATCTTTTCATGTGCTCTTTAATAGTGAGTTTTTCTCAGATGCCCCCATTTTCAACGACAAACTAAATGAAATCCATCTGCACTAAGTACAAAATACAGATTTACTGTTTAAACACTAATAGTACTGAGTGCCACTACTTTTAGACGTTATATTTCGCTCAGGTTTTTAATCTTAGGCACTGGAAAACCATGGGGATGCCATGGTTTAAAGGTCTCCATGGTAGGGTCAAGTTACAGTAGTTAGTGACAGATATTTTACTGTAGGGACTATAGTAACCCCTTAGTATATCTAAGTTACCAGCTATGCAGCATTTACCCAACATTTTTTAGCTATTTATTTTTTGTGGATTTTTTACTGTTAATCTTCTGTTGCAGAAGTTGCAATGCATTGGAAGCCCCTCTTGCATCAAATGGGTTAAATCAATTTTCTATCATAGGGTACTGTAATCATACTATAGTAGACTATGTATAATATTACTATATAGTAGAAAATATTTCTATTTTCATGTGGGGTTTTAACATTAGTGTCTATCACAGATCACCTCCCTGCGAAATAATTGCATACTCAATATTGCGCTGTTAACATGCATATATCATTCTTAGTGAATGATTAAATGGGTATATATATATATATATATATATAACGTGTATATTATATATATATATATATATATATATATATATATACATATATATATATATATATATATATATATATATATATATATATATATATATATAATATACACGTATTATATATATATATATATATATATATATATATATATATATATATATTTACACGTATATATATATATATATATATATATATATATATATATATATATACCCATATAATACGTGTATATACATATACATACATATATACGTGTATTATATATATATATATACACACGTATTATTGCCCACTTTACAACCTTTAGTGAAGCCATAAAGCTCTGTTCATAATATGTAATGTACAGAGATCACTAATATGTAAAAGGTGTGATGTGTCCGCTTTCATATGTGTACTTATGCAATAGGAGTGTGCATTAATTTGCTTATAGAAAACTATTTGCTCTAGTCTATAGATTTTGTTTTATTTAGAAGAGGCAAAAACAAACTGCTCCACACAAGTTCCACCTACTAACTGTAAACACTGTCTGAACAAGCAAAACCAGCCAATTGACAGTTGGTGCTCAACCAACCAATTCCATATCACAGCTGAAAAGCATTATCATATAATTTATCACTGGTAAGACAGGTTAATTAGAATAAAAAGTTTTATTAAATAAAGCAATTTTGTTTATGATTTGTATTAGTGTATATACATAATTAAACCTGTTATTGGAGTTTAATGCAGATCACAATCAACCTTTTTGGATCTACACTCCACACGCACGCACACATTTATGTGTGTATATAAAACACAATTCCCCAGGACAAGAGTTGTGTAAAGGTCATAACATTTGGTTCACAAATGTTTTCACAGTGTTTTCTTAAATTTAATGTTTTCAGAAATATTTTTGCAAAAGTTTTCATTATTTAAGAATTTGAAAAAATATTAATTGGCACAACAGGTTTGCAAAATAACAGCAATATTTCATAAAATTCACCTGAAATTTCGCAAAAAGTTTATTAAAATGATGCAAAAACTGCTGCCATTTACTTCTGTGTTTTGTGTTGGTGAGTGTGAAAAGATGCTAAAGGGTGTCGGAGGAGATAGTGCCAGAGAGTCAGAGAGAGGGAAAGAAAAAGTGAGAATCAGAGGTGCATATTTATTAAGTGGTTTGCCAGCTTTAAGACACCAGCTGTTAGGCTGCGCTTATAGTGCTGGCGACAGTGACACAATGTCGCGGCAAAACAAATGCATTGCCGCCGTCGCAAGCGCTTATAGTAAGCGCGACGCGTAATGGAGTGGCGGCTTAGTCGCGATCGCTTGAAGTTATCACAGTTTGATTTTTGCAGCGACCGTAGCCTGACGTAGCCGTCGCCTTATATGTTATTTGGTAGGGATTCCACCTTGAAATATGCAGGTGGGATCTAAGACATACTTACAGTAAATTAGACTTAAATCGTTGGATTTCAGAAACAGAAGCAGATTTATTGTCTATGAAACACTCTAAATGTCCCGTTTTCTATACCCTTCCTAAGATCCACAAAAGTTTGTCTCAACCACCTGGTAAGCCCGTAATAGCAGCTACATACTCTCTTAATCAGCCATTATTGATTTTTGTGGATATATTCTTACAAACGTTGGTTCAAACCACAAACTATTATGTACAGAATACATTCATTTTATTGTTGAAATGAAAGAGTATCCCTAGAACAGGTAAACATGTTATACTAGTAAGTATGGATGTGGCTAGCCTCTATACCATTACACCTCATGAGGGAGGTTTGGAAGTTAATAGTGCTGCACTTACTGCACATTACATAGACACGGTTCCTGTTGAATACATCATGCTATTGTGGCACTTCATTTTATACAAAAATCCCTTTAAAATTGAATTATATTATTGTGACGGAAAAGATCCAAGCACCAGTAAAATAAAGGTTAATCCTGGTCCCTGGCCCCTGCCAGTCCTTCTCTGGGGCTCATGTGGCCACTAGACTCCTGAGCTACCCTGTTCTTACATGCCCGGAAGCCCCTTGCATCTCATGTAAACTGTGATTCATTAGTCCTGTTGTAATAATGCACTCTTAAAATGTGTATACAGTCTGAAAATTTGTATGAAAGCATAGCCAAGGACTCTGGACATGCAGGGCTGAGAAACCCTTTGTGCGGCCTAAATGTCTGGAGAAATGGCTTTTACTGGGACTTGAGGGGGGTGTGTATACTCTGGCTTCGGGAACTGTGACTCTGATGCCAGGGCCATTGTTCAGCCAAGACTCTGAGTCATCCATCTCCACAAAGGGTATCCGGCTGAAACTGGAACTTAAAGTCTGAGTCTAAGCCCCAAATGATTCAGGTCTCAGTAGTTAGTTTGAATTTCCAACAGCCTTGATTGGACTATGTAGCTCGCTCTGTGAGTGGCCCATGTAGCATCCATGCTTTGACTGGTCCTCATGTAGCAAATGTGCTCTGATTGGTTGGTAGCCCTTCTCCATAGTTTCAGATGGAGGCTGAGGTCTATGTAAAGGGTTGCTGATCTCACTTCCAGAATTCATTCTGATCCTGTAGTGGAGGTGAACTAAGCGGTGTGCTCTGAGGCTTTGCCGGAGACATAGGAAAACAAGAGGGAAATTTGAAAGTGCTTTGTGCTACAGGACTGTAGCTGTGCTGGAGAAGCGGAGAGCAGGACTTTTCAGCAGGAGTTTTGAAAGTTCTCTGCTGTGAATTGTACCAGAGAGGTCTGGACAGTAAGCAAGCCCTGAGGTGGCACTCAGCACCTAGCAAGCTAGGATTCCCCCCCCCCCCCATACACTGTTTTTAATAAACATAGCTCTGATTGTGTTTTTTGTATTGTGCTTGCTGACTTCGGGCGGATTAACCATTCTTTATTGAACTACTGTGTCCTGTCTGCTGCCTTGATCTCTCGGTTAAGTTCTGCTCTCCCATGACGGTATTATTTGCAAATTAAGGGTGCTGTCATGGGCAGCAATGCGGTCCCAGCTTATGTCAATTTATATATGACACATTTCGAGGAGGAATTTATATACAACTCTCCCTAGGATACCCAGTAGACAAGAGCAATTAGGATCTGCAATCAAATATATTAGAACCTGTGTCTTTGCCCATGGCTATTCCCCCAAGATATTAGATAAAACATTTAGGGGCCTATTCTAGCAGCCTTGATAAAATCTTACGCTTGTGCTGATACCAGGGCTTATGTGCTAGGCAGAGAAATTAGTAGCCCATTAGGTACCTGGTTACAAACACATCAATACAATTATTCCAACACCAAAACACCAAAAGAATAAAATTATGTTATCCCAAAACACTAGAATACAATTAAATAAACACCTAACCAACAAAACAATTAAATAAATAAAACCACTAACAAATCATAAAATGTAATAAAAACAAGCCATCCAAATACCAAACAATTTAGTGAAAACAATAAGCAGAAATAGAAAAAATAATAATCAATTCAAAACAAGCATTTGCCAAAAAATGCATTGCCTGTCACTGTATTTATCTTTACAGGGCACAGATTAATACATTAGCAGTCAATGGCCTGTGAAAAACATAAAATTAAATACTATAAAAAAACCCGAAAAAAGACAATTACATACATTCAATATTTGTCTTAACTTTAGAAGTCTTCACCCTCCGAATCTCGGCGTATCAGGAAGTGCTCGACTCGCAACATCATCCACTGCAATCCGCCTTCATCCTCTGTGATGATCAGCATCAGGTAAAACAATCTTCTTTCTTTCATATTCTTTCACCTTCTTCTATCTTCTTCTGTCATTCTTTTCTTCTATCTTCTTTTCTTTCAATCCAAACCTAATGTTAAATCCAAAACGGATGTTGACTCGTTGGATGGGGACAAACCAATGGGGAGGCTGCAGGGAGTGAGCATCATAGGTTTGCTGTGTACCGATAGGCAGGGGCAGAGTCAGTAACAGCTATGGGACAATGGATAGGATTAATCCCTTGAGTGCCTGTGTCCGCGCGACGTCTGCGCATAATCAGAGCGTGTAGTCAGAGCGCGCTGTGCGCTGCCCATGTCGTCACGGGGCAGAGCCTGGAGACGGTCCCTGCAGTGTCTCTATTTTTAGTGGTGCAACGCCTGGCCACAGGTTGAAGCTGACGTGCGTCACGAGATGCGTGACTGGGCAGGACCTTACGCTGATCCTCACAGTACCCCTCACTCCCCCTCTTCAGGAGCGACCTCTTGGCTCCTCAGGGATGGTTTATGAGGGTACTTCCAGTGGAAGGCCTGGACGAGCCTGGGGGCATGTAATTGGTGCCGAGAGATCCAGGATCGGTCTTCGGGACCAAAGCCCCTCCAATGGACGAGATATTGGAAGCCTCCCCTGGATATCCTGGAATCCGGAACCGACTGAATTTCGAACTCTTGTTGTTTGTCAATAAGGAGGGGTTCCTCTAATGAGGCCGGAGCAGGAGAGTGAGAGTCTTGTACACACGGTTTCAGAAGGGATGTGGGGAACATGGATGGGATACACATGGAAGTTGGAAATTGTAGGCGATAGGTCACCGGGTTAATCTTTTCGGAGATGAAAATGGGCCAATTAATCTTGGTACTAGTTTTGCTGTGGGTACCTTTAGCCGAATGTTCTTGGTTGTAAGCCATACTTTATCCCTTGGATTGTAAGCTGGGGTTCTTCATCGATTTTGGTCCGCTTGTTTTCTCTGTAGAAAAACTGCTCTCTTGAGATTCACTTGAATCCTCTCCCATGAGTTCTGTAATTGTTGAATCCTGTTATCCGCAGCTGGTACCCCGGATCTGTGTCCTGTCATGGGAAGGACTGATGAGTGAAAGCCATAATTAATAAAAAATGGTGAATCCATTGTTAATTCGCTCTTTAAATTATTGTGAGAGAACTCTGCCCAGGGAAGAAGATCAGTCCAGTTGTCCTGGGTATCGGATATGCAACATTAAATACATTGTTCTAATGATTGGTTAGTTCGTTCTGTCTGATCGTTAGTATGGGGATGGTAACCAGAAGAAAAATTAAGAGATATCCCCAATTGCTGGCAAAATGAACGCCAAAATTTAGAAATAAATTGGGAACCCCGATCTGAGACAATAACCCGAGGAACCCCATGGAGACGAAAATATTTTTTGACAAAAATTTCAAAAAGCTTGAAGCATTCGACAGGCCCCTAAGAGGGATAAAGTGAGCTTGCTTGGAGAAACGGTCCACCACTACCAGAATGGTGTTCATGCCTTTAGATATCGGTAGTTGTATGATATAATCCATAGATAAGTGGGTCCATGAACGATCTGCGATAGGAAGAGGTTGAAGTAACCCTGTAGGTCTGTTCCGGGGAGTTTTATTTTGAGCACATGTATGGCATGAGGCAACAAATTCTTTGATCTCCCTCCATATTCGTGGCCACCAGAAAATCCATTCTAGCAGATCAGTGGTTCTCCTAGTGCCAGCATGTCCTGAACTCTTGGAGTAGTGGTCCCATTCTAGAACCTTCCTACGGTATGCAGGTGTGGTAAAAAGGTGACCCTCTGGGAATTTGAGACCCTCAAGGACCCTCAAGGATGTTGGAGTGACCTTGAATGATTTTCTCCAAAAGAATCGAAGGTGTTCGCGGAAATTATGCATACTGGAGGCAGTATAGTCTTTTCTCGGTCTTCAGCCTTGTCATCAAGCAGGGCTGACGGGAGAGTGCACCTGCCTTGATGTTCCTAGAGCCAGGTAGAAATCAAATGATAAAATTGAACCGAGAAAAAAAAAGTGACCATCGAGCTTCCCGTGACCCCAACCGACCAGCGCTTTTGATGTACAGGAGGTTTTTTTGATCCATCAGAATGGTGAAAGAGGTTTCAGACCCCTCGAGCAAGTGTCTCCATTATTCTAGAGTTATTTTGATGCCAGGAGTTCTGGATTGCCTACATCATAACTTTGTTCGGCCGGGGAAAATTTCTTGGGGAAGAAGGCATACGGGAGAAGTTTGGCCGCAGGTGTCTTTCTCTGTGATAGTACTGCTCCGGCCCCAAAATCAGAAATGTCCACTTCCAGGGTGAAGGGTAAACCAGGGTCCAGATGTATGAGGACAGGAGCTGACACGAAGGCTGATTTCAGTCTCTCGAACGCCTGATTCGCAGCAGAAGATCACAAGGCGGGGTCGGCACCTTTCTGTGTTAAAGCTTTAATGGCCGCTACTACAGAGGAGAAGTTCAATATGAATCTTCGGTAGCAGTTGGCGAAGCCCAGGAAGTGTTGCACGGCCTTCAGTGTCGTGGGACGAGGCCAATCCACTACCGGTTGTACCTTGGCTGGATTCATGGCAAGACCTGTATCCGATATGATGTAACCTAGAAAGGTCGTCATGGTCTGATGAAACTGTCATTTCTCCAGCTTAGCGAAAAGATGATTCTTTCACAGACGTAGAAGTACCTGTTTAACCTGACCCGATGTTCCTGTACGGACTTGGAGAAAATTAAGATATCAAGATAAACAATGACAAATTGGCCAAAGAGGTCCTTGACAATGTCATTAAAAAGTCCTGGAATACTGCTGGAGCATTAGAAAAGCGGAATGGCATCATGAGGTATTCGTCGTTTCCGTCCCGGGTGTTGAAAGCAGTCTTCCATTCATCCCCCTGATGGATTCTTACTAGATTGTAAGCCCCTCGTAAATCCAGCATGGTGAAGATTGTGGCCCCTGCAATTTGTCAAAGAGTTTGGAGGTTCTCAGATATGTATTCTTTCGTGGCCTTGGTCTCAGGAGGACATAACGGGTAAGAAGCCCTTCGAGAGGGAACTGAGCCAGGCAATAAATCGATGGTGGTAGTTCCTACGCTTGTGCTTTATTAAAGACGTCCCAGAACTCGGAGTAGATTTCAGGTAAGAAGATATTTACGTGTTCAGTAGAGAAACCCTACATATTTGTTTAGAGGAACTGAAGCAGTTCTTTGAGCACTGATTGCTCCATTGGAAGGACTCTGCATTGGTCCAGTCTATGCGAGGGTTATGTAGTTGAAGCCATGGAAGTCCAAGGATGACGTCGACCGTGGGAGTGTGGATGACATCCAATTGGATCATCTTGATGTGAGGCTCTCCTGTACCCAACTGGAATGGGATGGTCTGTAGAGAAATAAAAGCAGGTTGTAGAGGGCAGAAATTGATGGCCTCCAGGCCTACAGGGTTTTTCTTGTGTACCAAGGGAATCTTTTCTCTCTCTGCGAATCCCTGGTCAATGAAATTACCCCCTGAACCGGAGTCCAGAAAAGCCTGTGCGGAGGTATGGAAGGTCTTACCGGTTAAGGTAATGGGGGGTTAGAATCCTAGTTGGCATCTTTTTCTTTTCGGGAGGAGAAGTTGATAGTGTTCCCAGTGTGATTCTCCTGGCTCTCACTGGGACTTGGTGTTTCCCGATTTGTAAGGACAAGCAAGTGCCTGGTGTCCAATGTTACCGCAGTATAAGCAGAGGCCGGCATTGTGTCACCATTGTTTCTTGCCGGGGGATAACTTATTGCCACCGAGTTGCATGGGTTCCTCCAGATCCAGAGTAGGTGGGTTGACAGCCCCTGAAATAAATTGAGAGGTTCAATTTGCGCCGGGTTCTCTTGGATCTTCTCTCCTGTAACCGCTGGTCGACTCGGATGCAAAGGGCGATGAGCAAGTCCAGGTCGGTGGGACATTCCTGGGCCGCTTGCTCATCCTTCAGATTCTCGGAGAGGCCTTGCCAGAAGGCGACAGTTAGTGTCTCATCATTCCAACCAGTCTCTGGGGCGATGGTGCAGAACTCTAGCTCGTATCGGGCCACGGAATGGTTAACTTGGGAGATATGCAAGAGGCAGGAGGCAGCAGTTACCTTGCGTTAAAGAAGAAGAAGAACCTACGCCAGGGCATCGTCGATCAACAAGGAAATGATGTATGCTACTTTTGATCGAAAAGACACGAAACGAGAAGGCATCAGCTCGAATTGGATGAAGCATTGATTGAGGAAACCACGACTACCATGTGAGTCACCGCCGTAGCGATTGTGGGTAGGTAGTCGTGGTTCAGAAGCGGTAGCCACATGGATGGGTGTCAGAACCTCCGCCATAGGGGTTGCTGAGTTGGAATGGGAGCATTGCTTCAGGTCGGTAATGGTTTGAACCTGCAGTTGGAGTATCTCCATGCGCTGGTTATTTAACTCCAGATATTTGTCCAGTCTGTCAAACATGTTGGTGTGCGCGGTCAAGTGTCAATGCACCTCAAAGGGGTCCATGTATGGGGGGCTGAGCATACTGTCACGGAGTGCTCACCACAAACAAGGCAGAGTCAGTAGCAGCTGTGGGATAATGGACGAATTAACCCTTTGAGTGCCTGTGTCATGCGACGTCTGCGCGTAGTCAGAGCGCGCTGTGCACTGCCCATGTCATCACGGGGACGAAGCCTGGAGACGGTTCCTGCGGTTCCTCTCTTCTTAGAGGCGCAGTGCTTGCATGCAGGTTGCGGCTGATGTACGTCACCGGTGGCGTCGCTGGATGCGTCACGGGGCGGAGCCTGGGGACGATCCCTGCGGTGTCTCATCTCCTATTAAACCGGCGCCTGGCCGCAGGTTGAGGCTGACACGCGTCACAAGATGTGTGATGGGGGTGGAACCTTACGCTTATCCTCACACAACTACACTATAAGAATAGGTGCTAATCATAATAAAACCCAGCATTTGCAATATACTTTTCTGGAGCCATTGCTGAAATTGCTACTCTATTGATGCATAGATCGTGGTACATGGCAATACTTGATATTTTTAAGAATACACCAAAAAGGGGTTGGGGGAACATACATATAATTATTTATTCAAATTTCCCTCGCTGTTAAATTGATATTTTTCTTTTCTCTCTGCCTGCGGACAGTTTGTTTCCTCAGTCATTGTGCTGCGGTTTCCTTCTACTAGGCTCAGTTGTTGCAGACTAATATTAGTCCCCCAAAGGTTATGTTTTTAAGGGTGTTTGCTGGTGCATTAAAGTGCAAATATTACACAGATGTAATTATTACTCACAGACTAATGACTGCAAAGTTCTAAATTACATATAGCCAATAGCGCTAATCTAAGACCTTATTATCATATTTGAAAACTAACTGCTAATGACTCTGTAATGATTCTGTATTAACTCTTTAGTGCCTACAGTAATTGGTTTCTAATTCCAGAAAGTGTTGGTGCAGTGCTAAACTTTTTACGCCACTGCTATTTTTGACTATTACAGTACTTGTAAACTCTAAATCGAGTCCAGAGTTCAGAGTCTGAAATTATATCTGATGCATTATGTGGTGTTACGTATCAGCCTGATACATAGATTCATTTCAAATCTACTGTTGACGCAAATGCTTATACTGTACATTTTTAATTACTTTCCTCTTAAAAGTGAAACATGCTATATAGATTTAGTTAATTTATATATTGAAACAGCCATGATGCATCAATAATGTTTTTGTTGATATACTGTATACCAATAAATGTATTTCTAATTATACATTTTAAATATAAACTACCTCTTTTTGACAAGGTGTCTTCTAACTTTTTGATGCACATATACAAATAGTTCATATGTGCTTCATCACTATTGCTCCGCCTATTTCAAAACATGTTTGCGCCAATATATCTGACTAAGAAACGTAATGATGCTTACTGTGCCCAATGATTAAAAAAGGTTAGTATGTACTGTAAGACGCACACGCAATATACTCTTTGATTTTGTTGCATTCATTTATGTCACATATTCCATTAGCGACAAAGACCCAGAGTGTGTGTGCAGGAAGGTGAAACTAGAGATATGGCTTTGATTAATACTCACGTCCTTACATTTATGGATAATTCTATATGTCCGAAGCAGGAAATAATACTGCTCTGGACAGAAAGAACTGCTCCCTAAATGTAAGGAAGTATTACAACTGCAGCGAGGTAAGTGGTAGAGATATGACTGACATAAACCAAATTCCCTTTGAAATATTCAACAGAGAGCATAGTTACAGCCAGAAGGGAACCTAAGGTGACTGACATTTTAAGATCATGCACCCAGATTTCAGCCAGGTACTTTGCTGAAACTGCTGTATTCTGTTGAAACATGCCATTTTTTCACCTATTTTAATTACCATTGGTGATTTCAATTAATTGTTTCAAATAACAATTTTTTGCCAATATAGTATGTATGTTTTTCTTTATTTAAAAGTATTCAGAGTCTATTAAATTAACAAAACTGTGTGTAGCCACTATTATATTATTTTAATTGCCGTTTTTGTGAAATACCTGACGTTTACAGAAGGTTTGGGATAGGTTTTATATATTAATTAAAATCTAAGCAGGCCCTATTAATAACTAAAGAGATTTTGCAACAGATTGAGCAATAACACATGGCTCACACGCTTCAAGGAAAGTAAAACATTACTTCTAACTTCACCTACATTTTCAGAATATGGAAGCAATAAAGACAGGAGATGAAAGTTCTAATTGTGAATTGCGACTGTGAAAAATTACACTTGAAATCCAAGAAACGCAACACGGCCACTGAATTTCCAGTGAATTTATAAGGGTTAGAGCACTGAAGGAGTTTTCCTATACATATTGAGAAATAAATATACAGTATGCTTAAAGCTGCAGACCAAGCAAAATCCTACATGTGTTTTTTTTTTAACACATCAGTTCTGTACTATGAGAAAATGTATGTAGCATCGTTTTTAAACAACTCTGAATTACCTTTTGTATGTATTATAATGTAACATGCCTTTTTTGTTTCTATAGCAACCATTTACAAATTCACAGATACTGAGTCAATACTCCTCTGCAGCCATTTAGTGAACCCCCGAGCCTAATCTTCGCCGATCGATCTCAGGAGAACGGATCTATCGGCAACTTAGCTAATTACTTATCATCGTGTGGATTGTATTGATGCACACATTAAAGGGAAAAAATAAAATAAAAAAACAGCAGCTTGTACTGCTGCTTTAAAAGAAGTCATAAAAGTTGTCTAATCATATTGTTTCAATAAATGGGTGAGAGACTGACTGATATTGTACAGTGTAGATATTTTAAGAATACTCACAGTACATGGAGTCTGCATCCATGGTTCCCCGTCTATCTGCATTGGAAGGGATTTGCTAGTCCTGTAAAGATATATTTAAAAACACATTGAATGTAAGCAAACGTTGCAACATAAAAAATACTTTTACCTTTAGCATCAACGTACTTGATGCTATTTATTTCAATGATAATTCTCATGAACACTGAATATTTATTGACATGTATTATCATGCAAGGAAACAGTTTAATGATTGTAATCTATAGGTTATAAAGGAATATTTTCAGTAAATCTAAATGGCCTTCCTATCTAGGATTATGAAATAGAATCACAATATTTTAACAATTCTCCTGGCCTATTATTGTTTCTATGATATAAAGATAGTGATGCAATATCTGAAAAATGATGGGAGCATTATATTAATAAATTGATAGTAACTATATATCAAGTATTGCTAAATCCTTAAACATTTTTATTATTTCATCACTTCCTTCGAGTACAGTATACACACATCATTTCTAAAGTGCTAAATTTAGTAGTTTTACTAAATTATATTACATGTCCTTCTTCCATTACTTCGCTTTATATTTATATTTGTTTATTCTCATGTACTACTGCTTCCAAGAGTTATATTTTTATGAAATTAAATTAGTCAATATAAAATAAGTATTACCTTATAACTACAGATGAACACTGTGCAAGACGTTTTCCAGCACTCTTAAGTCCTGTATAAATTTGTCCCATCTCCATTGCTCCTTCCAGGCCAACCACCTCCATAAGCTGATCGCTCAGATCTGAAAAAACACAAAACATTCCTATTGACGTTGCATAGCTAGCAACAATTTCACACTGATGAGACCCAACAGGGCAAAATAGCAGGTGGTTAGAAGGTTTACTGGCTAGGCACTTCTCTAATTGAGACTGTGCTGAAAAGCTTTCTACAGTAATACGGCAGACATAAGTTTATATGAGTCCATGTTAAAAGGGAAAAGAAGTAAAGAGTGACACACTGTGAGTGCTCATTTGCATGTCATTACCCAGAATTCCTGGTGTCAATGGAAGCATTGTTTGCTAAGCAATAATGGGAAAAGACAGTGTTTCAAATCTGTCTGAGACATGTGTTGCCGTGTCTGGTTCTTGCTACCAGTCTTCCCAATCTTGTTTTTTTCCCACACAAGCAGCTTCCTTGGGTGACAGGGTAGAGGTGGGACATGGTCTGTGTTCTGCCCAATCCTGGGCTCAGACCTTGGACTTCCCCCTCTGTACTAGGGAAGCTGCAACCCTAAATTGAGTTAGTTGTCTCACCCTCTGTTCATTTAAAAAATATATGTTAATATTTATGTTTTCCCAGTCATGTTTTTAAATTTTTAGGATTTCGTATTGTTCCTTTCCTTTTCAAAATTTTCTGTCAATTTTTCTTTTTTCCAAATGCCATTGTGGGCCATAGGTTGACCACCCCAGGTCTACATTGTGCTTCCTATATAGTGTTAATATTGTGCACATTTTCATGGGATTTTCAAGGGAGCATAGATCAGTAATAGCTGATTATATTGTATTATTATACTAGGACTCCAATTCTACAGGCTCAATACCACAAGGTTGGCATAAAGCAGACATGGTGCCTATATTTAAAAAGCCAGCAAGATCACTACCGGGGAATTACAGACCTGTAAGACTGACATCAATAGTGGGGATGAGAACAGACATTTTCACACAGCGTTCTATTTGTGGGAAAGTGAAATTCGATATCAAAACCAATTAGTGCATAAAGTGAGAGTGAAAAACACTGTATTTATACAGTAAATATTCACAAAGAACTCTGTGCAAATCGTGAATAAAAATAGTTTAGAAACTATGCAGTGTTATTAAAGATATATAAACAGTGAAAAAGTAATTTTCATAAGATCAAAATTAATAACCAGTATTACAACTCAAAACCAAGTAGAACCTAGCTCTGGGGTTCTTGGAAATGTGGGGAGTGCTAACAACCGCAAAAATAGAAAAATATGTATAGTACAATATTGTATATACTGTATAGTGTGAATTAAAAATAAAATATCTAAAAAAAATGCACACTGGTATGGTTTAAATCAGATACGAAACCCCATATTGTCAGAATGCGTTTCCCTGGCGTAAATACACTCAGATATTGTATATCAGATGAGGTGAGATGAGGTGAGATGTGGTAATCCCAGAAAAGAAAAAGAACATCAGGATGGTGCAGATCGTAATTACAGTGTATTTGAATCACGTATGTTTCTTACGAATGTGCACTCACATGATAAAAAATCTCTAAAGCCTAAATAGAAAACCAAAGGATGTCACGGAGGTTTGTGATCACTGCACAGGAGTAGGTTCTCACCCACACTCGATTGCGCCGAGGAGCGGTTGCACCATCGGCTCCCTCGAATGCCTGGGTCTGCTTGCTTCCTGACCCATGACCTACCGGTGCAGCTGCCATTATCCGATCATTTCACGGGTTGTATTCCTTTGCACAACCCATGTTGGTTCGAGATTTCTTGAAATTTTAAGACGCGAGTTTACTAGTGTTTTGATCGAGTGCAGAAAATTGCATTTTAGCGTTGTCTGCAATACCGTTGAGAAACTCAAGTGGGCGATCGCGAGTTGTTGTCTTAAATAAATCTAATTGCAGTTCAACCTCTCAAGTCAAGTCTTTTATTCCCGTACAGTACTTCAAGTGTGTGTAATTGTAATTTGAAGATTAAAAATATGAGTTCATACTGTATACAGTACAGTACATGGGCAAGAAGTTACTTCTGAGGCTCCTTAGCTTTTAGCCATACAAAAATTCTCGTACTGTAGAAGATTTGAAATATGAACACAAACAACAAAAAGTATTTTTAACGAAATAAATGTTTTATTTGTACAGGATAATAAAGTTAAAACGAATAATACAAAAATACAACTTCGCTCGCCTTCCAAAATATATAATCCGCACATGTGTTTATGTTAAATTGGAACCTTGTTGACACACATATGCGTCATCAGATTTCTGCACATGCGTGTATGTCAAATTGGTACCTTGTTGAAATGCATATGCGTCAACACATTTCTGCCCTTGTGTATGTCAAATTGGTACCTTGTTGAAATGCATATGCGTGTCATCACATTTCTGCGCATTCGTGTCATTATGAAACCTTGTTCAGAATTACATTACTGTCCAGTAAGATAAAGTGCATTTCCTCACAGTACTGTAAGTGTATGTAAACAGTAAAAGCAGTGTATTTTAAAGATTTTTATAGTATATGTCAAAGATATATTTAGATACAGTATATTTAAATTACTTCAGTACTTTATTTGTAGCACTACTGTAAGTTTATTTAAGTACTAAAAGCAACTTATTTCAAGATTTATATATACGTTATGTCAGATATTTATATATATATTTAAATGCCTTTACAACTTTATATTACAGTATGTACAGTATGTACAGCATAGTGCTACTGTAAGTGTAAGTGTATCTAAACAGTAAATGCACCTTATTTGCAAGATGTTTATACTGTATACAGTATGGCAACGATATATTTATACACTGTATATTTTAATGCCTTTAGTACTTTATGTACAGTACACGTATAAGTGTCTAAACAGTAAAAACATAAACACACCATAAAGTATATTGAAAGAATGAAAACTTTTATTTGTACAGGATAATAAAGTGAAAAGGAATAATTCAAGAATACAAAGGCGCCTCTTCTTCAAAATGTACAATCTTGTCTTTTTCTTCTTCACAATGGCTGGTGCTTCTTGGACATCTTGGTCTGTAACGAAAGAGACAATATTATATATTTACAAGCACACAGTACATTATGCAATCCAGATATTAAAGCTGCAGTTCAGTCTTTTTTTTTTTTTTTTTTTTTACATTTATTTTTTTACTTCAATAGTTTTATGTGGGCAATCTCTAATTAGCTAAAGAACTGTATAGCTGCCAGTCAATTCGTTTTCCATGTATTGATAGGTCAAAATTTGGTGACATATTAAAAGCTGGGATTTGTTTATAATCTGCTTGACTGGCAGTGGAAGCTCATGAATATTCATGAGCATTCCTGCACTGACAAGTGCTAGAGGGAGGGCAGGGCTGACAAAGGGTGTGCCAGAGCTTGTGACAGGCCATGAAGGGGCAGTGCCTTAGCAAATGGCTGTTAAAATAGAATACAAGAAAATTGGTCTTTCAAAAGTTGTTTTTTTAAAAACAGAAAATGCTAAAAGTATTTTTTCTTACTACAGAGCTGATTTATTAAAAAAAAACACACATGCAGGATATTGACTGAACTGCAGCTTTAAAGGGGTTTGGGGAGAAAGGGAATTACATGGGGAATTGTACATTATGACTACAGTACATTGTGACTACTGTACACATGAAAAAGCTACAGTCCATTGTTAAACAGTATCTTCTAGTTTTTGGAGGAGGCATAGAGGTTGGAGGGACAAAGCATGCATGCATGGGCTATAGCACTTTTCAGTAGGACTAGAGGTTTTAAAGTACATTAGGTTTTGGGGAGTTTGGGGAAAGGGATATGGCATGCATGGATTTGAGCACTGTGTCTTACCAGGCAGTATTGTGGGGAGAGTATCCTGCACAAAGTTGGGGGGGGGGGTTCCTGTACATTGTCTTTGCCCAGCTCCAGACATGCAAAATAGAAAATAAGCATTAAACAATTAAAACATTTTTAAAAAATCAACTGTTTTTTTTTAAGATTAAAAACATTGACAGCGCATCTTTATTTGTAAATAAATGTATAACTAGTAGTAATCAAACAAGTCGATGGACCTCCAGGGAAGAGCCCTTGTATGCCTCAAAAGGCTATTGATGCTGTCTCTCACGGTTTTCATAAGAAGACTGGTAGCTTTAAAATTGCACTTCACTTCCTTCATAATTGTTTTTCTAAAATTTGTTGCAATAGCCTTCTTGTATTTTATGCCTTAATTTACATTTTGGGTCCACTTGATGTACAGCTCAAAACTGACGTGGTGTTTAAAGATGAACTGGGCATATTTCTGAGGTAGACCACCAAACGTGATCTTGTATTTCTCCCGGACGCTCTGGGCCAGGGTGATGTCTGGGAGCTGTATAATCCGGTGTGCTGGAGCAGGTGTGGTTCTAGCAGTGGGCGGGGGTTGATGGTCATGGAGGATGATTTCCTCCTGTTGTGGCCTAGTGCTTACCGGGGTTTTCATCTCCTTCATGAGAAGGGTATACATGTATTCTGGAGATGAATGGGTGAGCGTGGGAGGCCCATGGTGTGCTTGGTGTTGGCACCGTGAAGGTCAAATCTAGGGATTGAGAGGGTGCATGGGGGTGGGGGTGGTGGGGCAATACGTTTCCTCCATGGGAGAATAAGGTACCTCCAGTCCACCTTCCTGCTCCTGCATCAGCCATACAGGGGCTGGGTATCCAAGCAAAGAATAGAGTCCTGCGATGTTCCTCTCAATCTTATCCAGATGAGCACCCATGTACATATCCATATTCACCATGATCTCAAAAAAGACGCTCCATCTTATCCTCCTTTCGGTCCCTGTATTGCTCTGTTAAGTTGTCAGTGATTTCGATACCACTGAAAACATCAAGCATGCAGAGCTGGACATGGTGCAAGGAGTGCTGGTGTCACCCGGATGAACATCTGCGTGGCTGGGTGCTGGAGGAGGTGAGTCGGGGTCTTCGGGAATCACATCGGCGTTGCTGGGTACAGAAGCAGGTGAGCTGGTGGTTTCTAGACCTGATCTAACACACGGCTCCCGGCCATTTCTTCCCCTGTAAATGGTGTTAACCTTTTCATTTAACACTGATTAACCTTAAAAAACTTGCCCCACAAATCAAGCATCCCAATAGCCTGCACTCATGGCTTTTGTCCCACAGTCACTTATACCACCCATTGTGGAGAAGCACACCCATCTACAGCACTTATTCCATCACTTGCTGTCTCTGTAAGTTTCCCCTCAAACCTCTTAGATTGTAAACTCTTCAGGGCAGGGATTTCCTTTCCCATTGTCTGATTTTTGCTGCACTTATTGTATTGTTAAATTTCCCTGTACTGTATTCTTTGTGAAGCGCTGAGTACACTTTTGGTGCTATATAAATAAAGACATACAATACAATACATTACATAGAATATACATTCCTTTGTGATTGATTTATTTTCTAAAGCAGTGATGCCAAAGAAAGTTATTTCAAAGTATCTCAGCATGAGAACAAAGGACATGTACAAAAAAGGACACTGAATTTTACAGATCAAATGCTGTTTACTGAATTCGGGTCTCGATTTAGCACAAAGCACTGTAAGCTATCATGCCCATGGTCAGGCAAAAAGTATAAAGCGGCATCCCCAAGTCACAACAGAGTAAGTATTTTTGTTTTCATTCTGCAATTACTGTATTGCTTGAATAAGCGTCTTGAATATTAAAATGCATTTTTTGTTAACTTGATTTATTTGCATTTATTTTAGAGCCAAAAAATTACTGCTCTACTTTTAGAACAAAATATAAAATGCTTTTTTTTCTCTTGCTGCTTTTATTACTCTAAAAGCGTCTTGCATATCAAAATGCATTTTTCTGTTTACTTATTTTCTTTGCAATTATTTTAGAATAATCTAACAGTACTGTATGTCATGTATTTGTTTTGACTTATTTTTGGGCCTAACAAATTGTTCTCTTTCCTTTAAATTGTAATTTAGGATGGCAAAGAGTCTGGTGGACGAAATCAGCGAGACTAATAATGAGTGCTGTGCAGCAAGAGTCAAGGCTGTTCTAGAGAACAGTCACAATATCACAGTATCTGAGACCAGTATCAGGGTGAAAATATAGACGTGTCAATTAAGTGTCTTTCTGCAATAAAGTATGGTATAATGCAATACTGTAGTATGCAACGTGACAGAACAGAGTGACAGATCAGGATTTATATTGTAATTACTGTGCCTTTGTTAGGACAGTACAGGTAATGTTCTGTACTGTACACTACTGTACTGTAGGTAAAAGTGTGGTTTTACCGTACCTGTAAAATTATTCCTTGTCTTAACAGAGCATATCCAATGATAAGGGATGCCAACAAGGTAAAAAGAGTGGACCAAGCACAGGCATGGATCGAAAGTGATGAGACTTTTCAGGATGTTATCTTGTCTGACCAGACAACTGTAGCTCTTGAGAGATTTGCCACTTTTTCATTCCACATAAAAGGGCGCCTATTTCTGAAGCAGCTCTCAAGCACCAAGTGAAGATGTATTTGTGGTGTGCGATCTCTAGACATGGACCAGGATGCATCATCATATTTGAGGGTAAAATAATGTACAAAGTCCCATTCTGTAGCCTTATTCACTGTACAGTACAACTGTAGTTCATTCTGTACCCTAATGTTCAGTTTTAACATCATTTTTTCTTCTCTTGTTTGAGGAATTATGGACAAAGTATTTTTCCAAGATCAAATAGTCACCCGTATTGTTGAATACATAAGGCATGATTTTCCCATCTGGTGGTCACAGGTTCTTCCAGGAGAATGACCCTAAACATATGCCTATATTATTGCGAGCGGTATCAACTGGGTTAAGACGCCACTGGAGTAAGTGCTCCAGTGTACATGATATTTTTCTCATTGTTTTAAACTGTTTGTATCTGTTCAACTAATTTACAATCCCCCCCCCCCTCCCATTCCAGATCACCAGATTTGAACCCCATCGAACTGGTGTGGCATGAGTTGAAGGATCATATAAGAAAGGTTGTTAAACCGTCCAAAAAGGAGGAATTAATACAAGGAATAATTAGTTTCTGGAACGACATACTGACTGTACAAAGATGCAACAACTACATAGACCATATTAGCAGTGTTTTGCCCGTTCTTTTAGAGCGTAATGGGAAAGCCACCGGCATGTAGTAAGGAACAGTACTGTACCTGTACTGTTGTAAGGTAAGTACAGGTACAGTAAGTATAGTATGGTAAGTATGGTGCTGATTATAACTTGATTATATGTTAGCCTTCAATTAAAGGTAATTGAACGTTAACCATTTTATGTCTGCGCTTAATCTCCACTTTATATATACTTAATTATATAAAAAACTGTATGTATAGTATTCATATTAAACATGTGTGTATTACCTATTTTATTTAAAAATTAATTATAGTTTACATGTAAGGCAAGTTATTCTGTAGTTTATTCGTTGTGCGTGGCTCTCAGTAGTGTTAACCAGTCAAGGCCTTCAATTTACTAATCATGCAGCCATTTTTTTCATTTCACAGATGCAACACTTCTGGAAGGGGGGGCGGGATGTCCAAGTTTATTGTACTGTGCGCATAATAAAAGTAAATGGTTTGTCCTAATCCCCCTCTCTCAATGACAAAAGATCATTTTCACCAGCTGAGGTGACTCTGCTAAACCCCTGACACATCAAACCCCATGGAATTAAAAACCAGATTAGCCAAACCTGAAACATTAGTACAGATGTGTCTTTGTGTGTTTATGTCCTATTGGGAGTGTGTTCAGGGGGGAGGTGCAACCAAAATGTTTAATCTTGTTGTACATAATGCTGTGATGAGCCTGAAGGATTAAAGTTGAAAGAAATCATTTGAACTGTTGTAAACTACAATACATGTTATGACTTCCTTGATAATGTACCATGTGTGTGTGATATTTCCATAAACAGTATGACGCTGTAAGTAGACCAAGCCTACCCAAAGTTGAATGTATTGAATAGAAATCCCACCCCTTCCCCCCCCCCAAAAAAAAATATGACACTATGCCACCTCATAGAGAGATAAAAATATAGTGATTTTATAAATGTAAAAATTGATCAAAAATGAGAAAAAATGCATACTGTAACATAAAATTTTCCTGAAAATCACTCATTTATTAAGGCCTGCTTGAGAAAAAAATATGACTTAATTTTTTATTTTTGGACTTGAAAATCCCATTGGCAGTGAACTCATTCTAGACACTTACTGTAGACTGCAGCACTTCTCAGGCATGCACACACACATGAAACCAGGTCAAGAACAAAAGGCTCAAACATAATGTTACTTTCTTGTTTAACGTCCCATGGCCTGGGGGAGTGGAGGTGTGGATAAGGAGTCAAATGCTTTTTGCTTGGTTTACTGAGGGAGGTGTGGGGGAAGGTGCAACTACGTAATTGTTTCATCTTTGTGTAATTCTGTGTTGACCGTTCAGGATTAAACTTGAAAGAAATCATTTGAACTGAATTGTTGTAAACTATAATAAAATGTACGGTATGACCCAAAGTTGAAGATATTGATTAGAATTCCCCCTCCAAACTTCATTAATAATTGTAAAAACAAAATTATGGTTTCTTGCCCGAATAAATTACACCTGCAAAGCCCAATTAGACAGTAAAAAGCAACATCATTGCTAAAATAATAATGTTGAAATTTGAACAATGTTAAAATGTATTAAATATTTTTAAAAAAGCATTACATAAAGTGTTTCTTCAAAATCACTCATTAATGAATCCCTTCTCGAGGAAAAAAAGAAAAAAAAGGATATGCCTTTTTTTTTACTTGTCTTGACTTGAAATTCACATAGGCAGTGAAGTCATTCTAGCCAAATTACAGTGCAGGTCTTCTTACCAGCCATGCAAGACCCAAAGCATATGTAATTTGTCTTTCTGTGTGACTGTCCTGGATTGGCCCCGCGGGGGAGGTGTTGATAACGAGTCGAATGCCTTTTCCTTGGCTTTGTCGGGGGGAGGGAAAGGGGCAACTAAAATATTTCATCTTGGTGTACATAATGCTGTGATAAGTGTGCAGGATTACAGTTGAAAGAAATAATTTGAAATGTTATAAAAAATACAAAACATTAATCAGTCCCTTGAAGAGTCATAGATAAATATAAACGTAGTGATTTGGTAAATGTAAAAATTGATTAAGTATTAAAAAATGCATCGCCTAAGGTTTTGTTAACAGCTCACAATTATTCTCTCCATCTCAAAAAAAATGTTACTTTAATTTTTTTTTGTTTACCGTTGGATTTCTACAGTAACTCCAATTGACAGTGAAGGCTTTCTATTGTACACTAGTTCACAATGCACATGCGTGAGGAATCAGGAAATGTAAATTTCTATACCAGCAGATAAATCATGAAACCGTCTTAGACTTTTAGATACAGTAGCTACTGTTGTCCCATGCCTTTGCTTTGTGGGGGTGGGGGGTAGGGAAATACAACTCAATTGGTTTTTCTTACAGCGCTGCACAGATGATCGTGAAGGATTAGAAAACAACTGTTTGAACTGTTTGCAAATGTAGTTATTTTGTAAATCTTAACATTGATTAAATATGTATAAAAACAGCATCACTTAATGTTTTCCATTAACCATGAAGTGGAATAAATTCAATCAACATCTCTGTGTGAAATTTTATTACAGGTTATGATGTAATTTAATCACAGTGCATACTGTGTTCTCCAAAATAATACTGTAGCGTGGCAAAGTTTTAAAAGCGTGAAGCTATAAAAACTGACTATAAAAGTAAAAAAGGTCCCATTTTAAAAAAGCGATATTAGAGTTCTTTCAAACTTCATCCTTATCATTTGACGCTCGATTTCAAAGTTTCATGGGAAAAAAAATTATGCTATAAATTCCAGTAGTGCGCATGCATCAAGTCACACTCTAGTGCACATGTGTACAAGCATTAAGGGCTATGGCAGGCATACAGTACACCATACCAGGCTGCTCTCATCGGTGCCTTGTGCCAACTCCTCCTGTTTGGCCCCGGCATCAAATGATGCGCAGCATCATGTGACATCACGTTGCCATGGTAATTTGACGCTGGGTTACCATGACGACGCATTGTTGGAAGGGAATGTACTATAAATTAATTACGGAGGCTTCGCACGAACCCCCATCATTTAATTTAAATGCCTGGTGGGAGAGCTCGGGACCTGTATAACTGTCGTGTCCCTCTATAAAATCTCGTGCCCCCCAGAGGAATTAAAGATAATACTGTATTGTACTGTAGCAGGGACCCCTGGTCCCCCTTACCCTCGCTCTGGTGGGGGCTGCTCCTGCAGGGGCGATAGCATCGCCGGGGACTCCTAGCAGTGTCGGAGGCAGGGAGTCACCATCTTTGTTGTGTCTGCGCATGCGCAGACACGATGCGGCGGCCATTACAGTGAGGGAGATAGGCTCGCGCATTCGCAGAATGCTAGCGGAAGCCATTTTAGGAGTGCAGGGCCTCCTAGAGTTAGCACAAGCGCAGGTAGGGCTTGCAGTGGCCATTACATTATTGCACAAGCAAAGTGGAGATAGCGCACACGGTCCTAATAGGAAAGAGGTCACTAAGGGATTACAATACCCAGGAGTCTATGGGGACTGCCCTTTCACCCCTATCACCTGCTGCATTACAGCCAATAGGGCTTACAGATTCCCTGCAGCAGGGAATGGATACATTGTTACGCTGAGTCAAATGAGCTGGGTCAAAGACAGGGGAGGGTGGGTATGTGTGGAGAGGAAGTGGCTCTTACACTAGGCCAGACATCCGCCTTAGGCCCCAGCTAGGCCCCAACTTACCTCAGCTTGTGGTTGCTGCAGGAACTCCCCGTAGGATAAGGAACAGGTTCCTGTAGTAACTAGACAAGTGAGGGTCCAGCCAGGAAGAGGAATATCCTGACCAGTGTTTGCAGGGAATCACTCTCTGCAAGAGCAGAGACTGTCATATCTACCCGGGTGCGATCGCCCCAGAGGTACGTCGTGGAAGGCATCGCGTCTGCGGATCCTTTGTGAAGAATTGTCTGCTGGTCCAAGTGCAGGAGCGCTCGACAGGTAACCCTACACCAAAGTGCACCAACTATAACATTCTCACTCTAGTGGCCGCACGGTCACCACACACTTGGTGTTTGGGTGTGGGACATTGGACACAGTGTGGGGACACGGTGGAGGCTTGCGCCCTGCGTGGCACTTTGGGTAGTTGTGACATTAGTATTATGGAGTTTATAGAGTGATAAGAGTATTCATATTGTTACAGTAAAGACCTTTGCTATTTTACATAATGTATATGTGTTCATTTGAATGTGTCCTGTGAGGGGCTCCTCCCAATCTGTTGGGATCCCTCACAGGTGGAGACGCTGCACCATATAGTATTGTTCCAGAGGATACACCCCAGGCTCTCAACTGGTGGAGGTTTAGTCCTCCTGTGAATCTGACAGGTAAAGCACCACACCTGGAAATACATATAGGTTCCCCTCACATGCACTCTATCTGCGATTGGGGGGTGGTGGGGATATGTGTTACAGTACATTATATTTACCTTAACAAATCTACGTAAGTACCAGCACTCACTGTCTAATAGCTAAATGATGAAAACAGTTGTAATGCAGAATAAACATTTAATAATAAAACGTACCAGAAATAAATCAAATGTGTTTGCAGAAACAAGTATCACAAATGGGCATGTCACAAAGTGAGGGGTGGGGGGGGGGGAAGGAAAGGGGGAAAAAACATGAAACACAAGGAATATACACAAAAAACGGAGAATGGAAAGTATGCTAGGGGGGCGACGTTTCGAGGGTTATCACTGTTATGATTGGCCAATGGGCGGGACAACTATCTCCATGTTACTAACACCTTTAAAACATACATTGCATAAAAACTTTATTAACAATATCACAAAAATACACACAATGCTATTTTGGATTCACCGCCTAAAAACATTAAGCCCGGCAGGTCTAAATGCCGTTATAGAGATCAGTGTTTTTATCTAACCCTGTGTGTTTTCTATTTTCATTTTTTATGAATAGATGTTCTCATTTTTACAATATAATATTTTATTCTGATGGAAATAGATATATATATACATATATTTTATATAAGTTTTATATAGAGGTTTTATATATTTTATATACGTATTTTTATTTTTTATTTTTTAATTTAAATGTAAGTTTTATATATGAATTCTATAGATTAATATCAATATACATTTATTTATGTATATAAAGTGTCTGTACCATACTAATTTTGAACTTTCTGCTCTTATTCCTCCCCATTTCTCTTGTCATCATATTTCATTTTATTTAATCTATGTACACATTTTTTGAGTGACATAATCCCTTAATAGTATATTAGTATCTATTGAATACCCTTAGAAATCATATGCTAGCAATGTAATTAGTCTATATATTTATTCTTTATTTTTTAGATAGTTTTTATATGTATTAGATAGCATTGTGTGTATTTTTGTGATATTGTTAATAAAGTTTTTATGCAATGTATGTTTTAAAGGTGTTGTAACATGGAGATAGTTGTCCCGCCCATTGGCCAATCATAACAGTGATAACCCAACCAATGAGAAGCCATGAATTATTCTATCATCCAATTAGAACCCAACAGGGGTATATATATATATATATTGTAAGCTAGGATGCAACAGATTAGACTCCTGACGAAGCTTGGAGACAAGCAAAACGCGTTGAGTGAACAGCAGCAGTCCAGAAGTGTACCCTGAACCCCCCTGAACCCGTGTGGATTAATTCTGCGATCGATCACAAACCGGAAGTGACACAACGGGCCAAACCGGAAGTGACGCGACCTCGGGAGTGGGGCAGACGGCAAACACTGAAGCTGCGCATCTATAATTTTACGTGTCTATGCACATAGTGCAAAATGTGAGTGCAATATTTATTGCTTTATAAATATATTTGAGTGAACATGCAATGTTGCACTAAGAGTGTCATCTCTTTTATTGAGGGTTTGTCCTGCTGAAGCCTGGTACTTCATGTCAAGCAAGTCTTCCATACATACACACTGCTGGTATTTGTTTGAGAAATTGTGAGTCCCCACTTGTGATTTTTGAAGCTGTTTTTTCCTGTAGAACGTATTACACTATATAACACTGAGCGGTCTGGTTTAAATATCCTTAGCCCTCCAATCAAAAAGAGCTCAAAAACTCTGAGGGTAATTTGATCTGTTTTTCTTCCATTCTAATCAGCATACTTAATTGGAATGTAATGCTGCAAAGCGATCTACACAATATAATACATTTTAAAACCACATCTTTAAAACAAAAGTATGTGCCCAAAAACACAGAAATATTTTATTATATAACCAATATAAAAAGGAAAAAGTTATTAAAAAGATATTTAAAATGTTAAATTGGAAAGGCATCCTACTAGTCAATACCTAGAAGAAATGCATGTATTTTTTATCTGAAGGAAAATCCTATAGTATCTTATCAGAAAAAGAAATTGGGTATCTTTGGAGAAGTAAATCGACCACATCAGTGTTTTACTTCCTACCAAAGATACATAAGAACCTGCATGAACCTCCGGGAAGACTGATCATTTTGGAAATTGACTTGTTAACGGAGAATGTCTCTGAATACATTGATATATATTCACGCAAATATATAGTGGACACCAAATCCTACTTAAGAGACACCATGCAAATGTTAGATATATTAGATAAGACAAATTGGTAATTAGGATTCTATTTAGTAACTTCTGATGTTACACTTCTATATACCTCAATAAATCATGAACAAGGTTGTGAGGCAATTGGCAGAACTCTAGACAATGATCCCAGTTTTTCAAATAGACAATCAACTTTTATGATAGAAACTATTTTATTCATTTTAGAACACAATTACTTTTGGTTTAATAGGGAATTCTTATAATAAAAGTGTGGCACAGCCATGGGTACAAAGTTTGCACCAAGTTATGCCAGTTTATTCATGGGAATTTGAGAGTTAGACACCATTTGGTCCAACAATCCCTTTGGTGCGGACCTTGTCCTATGGAAAAGATACATTGACAATATCTTTTTTATCTGAAAGGGGGATTTAGCAACACTAGAATTATAAGAATTATAAGCATTATCCCAGCTTTCACCCTCCGGCAGACGCAGAGTCTCTGATCCCGGTGGCTATTTATTTTTATTTTTTTAATAGCAATCCTGGTTATAACGCGGGTAGATCGGGTGGACCCCGAGGACCGCGTTATAACGGGGTTCAGCTGTATATAGAAGATAATAACATCAATACTAGGACCTTTTTTAAAACAGTTGATTCAAATAATTATATATTTAAATCGAGTTGCCATCAATTAATATGGATTTCGAATATCAGTTTTGGACCACTCAAACGAATTAAAAGAAATTCTTCATAGAAGAGGTATCAAAATCAATGTTTTTAGAAACAAATTATGATCCAGAGAAAATCAAGTTAGCTATGGTAAAGACAAACTCCATTAAGAGAGTAGAACTCCTCACCCCTAAACCTGATAGGAATTCCGATTCTAATTTTCAGACTGCATTCCTCATGAAATATAATAGGAAAGCTATAGAAATTAAAAACGTTATTTCAAAGTATTGGCACAATTTATAAGGAGACCCCATTTTAGGCAATGCGACTGAGGATAAGCAAAGAATATTTTTTTAAAAAGCATCAAATTTAAAAGAACGTTGGCATCAAGCAATTTTAGGACCAAAACGGACAAAAGGATGGATGGCTTCAGAAACCTTTAGGGTTCTTTAAATGCATTCTTTGTAAAGCATGCACTTTTGGCTCACAAGAAAAATATATTTTAGATCAAATAGTACAGGAGTGGACTTTAAAATGAAACAATATATTAATTGTAAAACAAGTTTTGTTATTTTGTTCTTGAATGCCCTTGTGGCTTACAATATGTGGGGAAAAATTCTAGAGCCCTAAGATTCTGTGTGCTAGAACATATAGGAAACATAAGGAAAAAACTATTAATGCGCAATGTTTCTAAACATTTCTCCTGAACACATACTGCAAATCCAGCAGGACTTAAATATTGAGTAATTGAGCACGTTGAACGCCATTGGAGAGGTGGAGATAGAAATACCAATCTCACCCAAAGATAAAATTATTGGATTTTCTGATTAAAATAACAGTTGTACCTGATGGGCTTAACATAGATATAAATGTTGGTGCTTTTCTTTAAAAATGTTTTTATTAGTTTTTTTTTATTAGATAATAGATCTTATTATACAGCAATATTTTTTTAGATTGAGGTATATCTCCTGGTAGGACATTCTTCTAAAATATTGGGATAATCTGTGTTGGCATAACTGCTATGCATAGCCATATCTGTAGTGTCTTTTATTGACATTTTATATGTGTCTTCACAGGTCTCGTCTGTAGGAATTAGTATCTATAGTCTATATATTAGGCATTTTTTATATTCACATCTCTTTGGGGGTTTCCTTTACCTGGGAACACAGGTGGCAATTCTTCCGATGGGAAGAGGCACCGTTTTGACACTAGAAAACAATCTTTGATAAAGCGCAGATTGGCGAGAAACGTGTTAGCGGTTTCTCTTCTTTTTTTTACATTTTTAGGCTTTATGCCTCAATAACGTTTTGTTATTTTTTCTAAGTGGCCTCCAGTTCTCTCCTTTCGCAGTGCTCCTTTTTACTGCGGACCACCTTCTTCTCCATCACATTCTCCATACTCTTCGTATCCGTAATAGAGCTCTATCCTGCATTTCATCTTACCTCTCCCATTGTACTTTCAATGTCTCATTTGCTAGTACCTCCCCCCTGTTGATTTCTTTGTGGGCGTACCCCAGGGGTCTGTCCTGGGACCTCTTCTCTCTTTACACCCTCTCTCTGGGTGACTGTAGGAAATATGTGCAGAGGCATGCAATGGAGACCGTTTTTAAGGTGAAACTAAAATAATGCTTTATTGCCTTTAACACAGCAAAACATTCAAAATAAACAAAATAAAGGCCTACTCCGCTTTGGAGAATATCTACACCTTTACTCCAGCCCTCTCTAACTGGGTTTGGTAGCTAAGATAATTACCACCCCAAACATACTGTATATACAACATTGCTGACTGCAAGACAAAATACGGACCCACGGGGCAGAGTAGGGAGTAATAACAGAACATGGCCTGGGATCAGAGGCCTAGGATGCAGGATTAACAGGTCCAGTTAATGGAGGAAGGCAAAGGGTAGTCAGGTCCGGTTCTGTGGTCAAAGCAGGCAGCAGGCAGCAGGCAAGGGGTAGTTAGATTCAGTTCCTAGGTCAAGACAGGCAGCAGGCAAAACAAAGGCAAGAGAGTGCTCAGACAGGACCGGTTAACCAGTACTTGCACGAGCAAAGACTAGTAGCAACTGCCTGCCTTTTAAAGGCCAGAGGCAGCTGCTGGCAATGAGAACCAAAGAGAGACTGATTTCCTGTCAGGGGAGTAAGGACAGGATTTGCCAGGAAATAAGATGGCCATGGTGGCTTCTGACCAGATGATGTCACTTCCGGTCAGCAGTCATCCTGAATGTTCAGACAGATCCCTTATTATAGGGATAACCAGTCCAGTTGTGGGATGAGGAAATCTCCTCCTGTTTCTTAGATCAGGCTTTTTCTAGCAGTCCTAATCAGCCAGGTGGAGTCTGGTTGATTGCCGGTGTGCAATTAACCAGCACACTGCAGGATTTAGAGGCAGTTGCTCTCAAACAGTGAAAAGTCCCTGTTACAGTTACCTTATCACATCTCTTGGGTTTAAATATCACTTCTATTCTGATGACACACAAATTTACTTTTTAACAACTGACCTTACACCTGCTGTTCAGAACAAAGTCTCTGATTGTCTCTCCACTATATCATCCGGGATAGCCATCTGCCAACTGAAAGTTAACATGTCAAAACTGAGCTCCTCATACTTCCTCCTAAGCTTGGCCATACTACCCTTTCTACACTACTGCTAGCCATACTATCATATACCCAGTTTCACAAGCATGCTTTCTAGGTGTCAAATTGCACTCTTCCCTCACATTCTCCTCTCACATTTACAATGTTGCTAAAACCTTTAATTTTTCCCTCTTAAACATTGCAAAGATATGCCCATTCCTTTGTCGCTCTACTGCTAAAACGCTAACGGAGGCCCTCATTAGTGCCCCTCTTGACTATTGTAACCTTCTAATGTCCAGTCTTCATGTCTCTCAGCTGTCTGCCCTTCTATCTATTTTAAACGATGCTAGAATCTGTCTCAGCATCTCCTAAATCCTAATCCCTAAATCTGTCAGCATCTCTCCTTCTGAAATCACTATCGTGGCTTCCCATTATATTCTGTATTACTTACAAAATGATCCTCCTCAATTTTAAGGCTATACCTGTACACTCTTCTGCCCCTACTTACATTTCAGCCCTAATTTCACGCTATATACCTGACAGGATGTTTTCTGTCTATGTCTTTTGTATCTAAAACAATCTCTCGCCTAAAACCTTGCTCACTGCCCCACAACTCTGAAATACTCTTCCTATAAATATCCGACTAGCTCCCTCTCTCTCCAACTTTAGGACATTTTTAAAGCACACCTATTTAACTAAGCGCTTGGATAGCTCCGCTGGCTCATGCTATACACTTCATACATCGACCTTGGCCCCTTGCAGATGCACTTACCAAAACACCTCCTACTGTCTCTGTAAGTTCTCCACACTTACCACTTAGACTGTAAGTTCTTCGGAACAGGGTCTCCTTTTCCTATTGTTTCTTTTATGTCTGAAGTGCTTATTCCCATTATGTTATAATATTATGGTACGTGTATTACTGCTGTAAAGCACTCTGTACAGGGCTTGTGCTATATAAATAAAGATATATATACATATATCAAATAAGTAAACATGGGAAGGATGATGATCCAGGAAAAATCTAATTGCCATTATTAGTGTCAGGATTTATTCATTCATTCCCCTTATGAGACGTCAATGCATAATGTTTCGCTGGGATTTTTTGTTTGCCTTTCTTTGGATCATTATACTGTAAATACAAATATAAGATAAGTATTTGTCATCTAAATTTAACATAGGTTGAACTTGATGGACGTATGTATTTTTTCAAGTTCACCATCTATGGAACTATATAACTATGATTGAGTGAAAAATATATAAGATAAGATGAGTAACAAAAGGAGTCCAAGGGACTTATATATTTTTCACTCAATCATATATATACTTATTAAGGTTATGGTGGGTAAAAAAAGTGACAAAAACCCTCCACAGTAAAGCATGTCATTTCCCAGAATCCCTTGCTGTAGTGGAAGTGCTATGTGCTAGGCGATAATGTTGAAAGACAGGGTTGCAGACCTGTCTAAGACATGCAAATGAATATATAGTAATACTGTTGCGGCTAAGCTTAACCTAAAGCTTAACCGCAATTTTCTCTGCCTTTTTAATTTTCGCGCCGAAATTGGCCGCGCACCAGCCGCTTCTTCAATCAGCGCTAATGGCGCTGAACAATAGAAGCGCCTGCGGCGCCAAGAAAGAAATAAAAAAGCCAGCTTCTGAACGGGGTTTTAAATTCCCCGCGGAGGCACCCGCTTTAGTTTAAAGCTGGCCCCACTGCTCTCTCTCTCTCTCTCTCTCTCTCTCTCTCTCTCTCTCTCTCTCTCTCTCTCTCTCTCTCTCTCTCTCTTTCTCTCTCTCTCTCTCTCTCTCTCTCTCTCTCTCTCTCTATATATATATATATATATATATATAAATGAGCTCCTTACCAGGCAGACCTACTGTCTATATGGGATAAGCACCTACCTTACTGCAATATGTGTGTGCCATCTGTCTTTTCTTTTTATATATATATATATATATATAAATATACTAGCTGAGAGACCCGGTGTTGCCTGTGAGTTAAATTTCCCGCTAGGAAAAGGTGGGGGGAGGGACAGTGGACAGGAGATGGGGAGGGGTAGGGACAGTGGACAGGAGGAGGGGAGGGACGGGGACAGTGGACAGGAGGGGACGGGGACAGTGGACAGGAGGGGACGGGGACAGTGGACAGGAGGGGATGGGGACAGTGGACAGGAGGGGATGGGGACAGTGGACAGGAGGGACAGGGACAGTGGACAGGAGGGACGGGCAGTGGACAGGAGGGATGGGCAGTGGACAGGAGGGGGAGGATAGTGGACAGGAGGGGGAGGAGAGTGGACAGGAGGGAGAGGAGAGTGGACAGGAGGGGGGTGACAGTGTACAGTAGGGGGGTGACAGTGGACAGGAGGGGGGGGAGAGTGGACAGGGGGGGAGAGTGGACAGGGGGGGAGAGTGGACAGGGGGGGGAGAGTGGACAAGGGAGGGATAGTGGACAGGGGGGGAGAGTGGACAGGGGGGGAGAGTGGACGGGGGGAGTGGACAGGGGGGGAGAGTGGACAGGAGGGGGGGAGACAGTGGACAGGAGGGGGAGGAAAGTGGACAGTTGGGGGAGGAGAGTGGACAGGAGGGGGAGGAGAGAGGACAGGGGGGGGAGAGTGGACAGGGGGGGAGAGTGGACAGGGGGAGAGTGGACAGGGGGGGGAGAGTGGACGGGGGGGGAGAGTGGACAGGGGACAGGGGTGGGAGAGTGGACAGGAGGGGGGGAGAGTGGACAGGAGGGGGGAGAGTGGACAGGAAGGGGGTGACAGTGGACAGGAGGGGGTGACAGTGGAAAGGATGGGGGTGACAGTGGACAGGAGGGGGTTGACAGTGGACAGGAGGCGGGTGACAGTGGACAGGAGGGGGGGGAGTGGACAGGAGGGGGGAGAGTGGACAGGGGGGGAGAGTGGACAGGGGGGAGAGTGGACAGGGGGGGGAGAGTGGACAGGGGGGGAGAGTGGACAGGGGTGGGAGAGTGGACAGGAGGGGGGGAGAGTGGACAGGAGGGGGGGAGAGTGGACAGGAAGGGGGTGACAGTGGACAGGAGGGGGTGACAGTGGAAAGGATGGGGGTGACAGTGGACAGGAGGGGGTTGACAGTGGACAGGAGGCGGGTGACAGTGGACAGGAGGGGGGGGGAGTGGACAGGAGGGGGGAGAATGGACAGGAGGGGGGAGAGTGGACAGGAGTGGGGGGAGAGTGGACAGGAGGGGGGAAGAGTGGACAGGAGGGGGAGAGTGGACAGGAGGGGGGGGAGAGTGGACAGGAGGGGGGATGAGAGTGGACAGGAGGGGGGTGAGAGTGGACAGGAGGGGGGGTGAGAATGGACAGAGGGGGGTGTGAGTGGACAGGAGGGGGGTGAGAGTGGACAGGAGGGGGAGAAGTGGACAGGAGGAGGGGGGCAGTGGACTGGAGGGGTGGGAGAGACGGACAGGAGGGGGGGGAAGTGAACAGGAGGGGGGGGGGGGCAGTGGACAGGAGGGGGGGGGGCAGTGGACAGGAGGGGGGGGGGGACAGTGGACATGAGGGGAGGTGGGATTCTTAAAATTTACGGGTCCCTCCTCTCCCCTCCCCCTGTATGTTTCTCCGCTCCTGCCCCTCTGCCCCCCCATGCGTAGCTCCGGTCCCCACCCTAGAGTGTCTGACACACACACAAACACACACACACACACACACACACACACACACACACACACACACACACACACACACACACACACACACACACACACACACACACACACACACACACACACACACACACACACACACACACACACACACACACAGTGCCACACACACACACACACACACACAGTGCCACACACACACACACACACACACACAATGTAACACACAGTGTCACACACACACTCAGTGACACACACACAGTGACACACACACAGTGAGACACACACACAGTGAGACACACACACACACATACACACACACGTCACCTCTCCTTCCGGCCACCGCCATCTTAGTTACTCCGCGAGGGAGGAAGGGGGTCCTTCCGGCCGCCGCCATCTTAGGCGCCGCGTGGCAGCTCAGGCTGCCGGCCCACTGCCTGTCCCCGTGCCGGGGAGGGAGGTGAGTGGAGCGGGAGGGAGGTGAGTGGAGCGGGAGGGAGGTGAGTGGAGCGGGAGGGAGGTGAGTGGAGCGGGAGGGAGGTGAGTGGAGCGGGAGGGAGCGGGAGGGAAAGGAGCAGGAGGGAGGTGAGTGGAGCGGGAGGGAGTGGAGCGGGAGGTGAGTGGAGCGGGAGGGAGTGGAGCGGGAGGGAGGTGAGTGGAGCGGGAGGGAGTGGAGCGGGAGGGAGGTGAGTGGAGCAGTGGAGCGGGAGGGAGGTAAGTGGAGCAGGAGGGAGTGGGAGGGAGGTGAGTGGAGCGGGAGGGAGTGGGAGTGAAGTGAGTGGAGCAGGAGGGAGGTGAGTGGAGCGGGAGGGAGGTGGAGGGAGGTGAGTGGAGTGGGAGGGAGTGGAGCAGGAGGGAGGTGAGTGGAGGGAGGTGAGTGGAGTGGGAGGGAGGCGAGTGGAGTGGAGCGGAGGTGGGGATGTAAGTGGAGCACCGGGGAGGGGGGGAGGTGAGTGTGATGGGGGGTGGGAGAGGACAGAGAGAGAGAGGTGTGTGTGTGAGTGTGTGTGTCCCTGTCACTCCGCCCCAGGCCAATGAGAGGTGTGCGGGGGCAGGCGGGCCAAGGGACCAATGAGATTTCCCCTAGGGACATAGGAAGATGCAGACAGGCATACAGTGCTTTCACTAATATAGTATAAGATATATATATACATGTAGAGGTATCAGTACCGTGTTAGCCGAGCTTCAATAATCAAAAAATAAATAGATGATACCATTCTGTGGCTAACGAAATGCTTTTATTTGTGCGAGCTTTCGAGATACACTGATCTCTTCTTCCGGCGATGTTACAATGAATGAAGCAAGGGTATACTTAAAAACAGTGTCTCTTGGAATGTTATCTGTGCTGGTCCTTCCCCCGGTGTGGATGTGTTTTATGGCTAGAGGTGTCAAAAGGTTCCTGAAAGCAAGTGAAGAAAGAGTGTATATGTGTATCAGTGTGAATAAAAATGAATGGAGAGCCCACAGTATATACAGTGCTTTACAAAAGGTGTGTGTGGAGTGGGAGTGGATATAAATGGTGTGGTGGGTGTGGAAATGTGAGAGTTTGTAGCACAACTAAAAGTGTGTGTGGATATCTTGTGGTCCCTATTGGTGTATAGGGATGAAAAAACAAGGAGTATTAGTATGTGTGAGAGACAGCTGTGTGTGCATACATATAGCACAGTATGTACAGACATGGCCTTTAGCACTCATGGGAAGAGAGTTCACTTGTGTCAATAATGACTCATAAAATTTCGATCTCTGTTTAGGCCACTGCTAAGTGTCCCGAACAGTTGCATAAATTTATATTCATGCAACCGTCTCTCTTTCGGTGTTTTAAGATTACCTTTGAGTATGGCAACCCTCAGATCATTCATCTTATGGCCACAGTCAGAGAAATGTTCGCCAACAGGACTGTCTCTTGTTCCGCGTGTGATGCTGTGGCGATGCAGGTTCATTCTCTTGTTTAGCCCCTGCCCTGTCTCACCTATGTAGTAGCAGCCCCCTGGGCATTTCATGCACATGATGAGGTACACGACATTGCTGGAGGAACAGGTGAACCTTCCTCTGATTTTGTATTCCCGATTCCTGTGTGGTATTTGTATTGTGTCCGCTGTGTAGAGCATTGCGCAGGTTTTGCATCTTGGGTCCTGGCATGGTTTTGTCCCGCATTCAGTTGTACTGCTGAATACTTTACTCCTCACCATAATATTCTTGAGATTATGGGGTTGTCTGTATGATAATAAGGGTGCTTCAGGGAAGACCTGTTGCAGTCTTGTATCTTCCTGGAGGATGGGTTGTAGTTTCCTGGTGATCTTGCGTAGGGCTCCTAGGTGTGGGTTATATGTGACCACCAAAGGTACCCTGTCGCTTGTCTCCTTCTGTTTGTTTTCAAGGAGATCACTTCTTGGTATTCTGGTGGCTTTGTGAATTTGCTGGTCTACAATTCTGTGGTTATATCCACGGTTTATAAAGTCTGATCTCAAGGCTTTAATCCGCTGGTCTCTGTCTGCTGTGTCGGAGCATATCCGGTTGTATCGTATGGCTTGACTGCAGATGGTTGCATGTTTGGTGTGTGTCGGGTGGAAGCTGTTGTCCCTCAATTAGCTGGCTCTGTCTGTAGGTTTGCGGTATACAGAAGTCTGTAGTTGGTTGTTCTTTATAGTAATGGTGGTGTCTAGGAAATGTACTTCATCTGGGGAATGGGTGAGTTTGAGGTTGATGGTCGGGTGGAAAGTATTGAAGTTGTCATAGAACTGTAGGAGGTCCTGTTCGCCAGAGGTCCAAATCAGGAGGATGTCATCGATGTAGTGAAGGTATGTAAGGGGTTTCAAGTGACAGGTGGAAAGAAAGTCACTTTCCTGTTTTGCGCAGAACAGATTGGCATACTGTGGCGCCATCCGAGTACCCATAGCGGTCCCGGTTGTCTGGAGGTATGTGTCATTTTCAAATGTGAAGTAGTTATGGGTCAGAATAAATTTGATGCATTTAGTCACTGTCTCTGTGAGTGGCTCCTGCGGTCCCAGAAAGTATCTGCAGGCTGAAATCCCATCCTCGTGGGGATGTTTGTATAAAGTGACTCTACATCCATAGTTGCTAGTAGTGTTCCTGTTGGGAGGGGGCCAATGGCATTTAGTTTGTTTAGCAGGTCGGTGGTATCCTGGATATAGCTGGGTGTGTTCCTGACAAGTGGTTTTAGAATGCCCTCCACCCAGCCAGAAATATTCTCGGTAAGTGTGCCAGATCCAGAGATAATAGGGCGCCCAGGGTTACCCTCTTTGTGAATTTTAGGGAGCATGTAGAATGTGCCAGGTTTTGAGTTAGCTGGTATCAGGTCCAGAATTTGTTCTCTTGTGCGGATCGGGAGTGTTTTAATGATCCTGTTGAGTTCTCGCATGTATTTTTTAGTTTGATCCTCCTGCAGTTGGGTGTAATACTTTGAATCAGAGAGTTGCCTGTGTGCTTCCCACAGGTAGTCTGTTGTGTTCATTATGACCACTGCTCCTCCCTTGTCCGCAGGTTTGATTGTTATGTTGTGGTTGGCCTTTAGCGATTCTATGGCTCTCCTCTCCATCAGTGTCAGATTATATGTTTGTTTCCTTACTTTGTCCAGGATGGTGGTTTTGGCGCTGTGTCTGAAGCTTTCAATTTACCGGTCCAATGTGGGGTTGCGCCCAGTTTGTGGGATCCAGTTGGATTTTTGCTTCTCCCTGCTCATGTGCAGCGGCTCTCCTTCTGCAGTGTTGGCATAATCTTGGTTGTGTCTGTTGTGGAAGAACTCCATAAGACGCAGCATTCCCGGAAGAATCAATCATTGGCAAAATATGGCTGATGGTGATGATTTGCCAGCCAGGCTCTACTGAGCTCCCGAAGTTCTCTCCGCTTTCGCAGCTAACTGCTGACTGACCGCAGATCACAGGACAACTGGATCCTCTCCAATGTAATGCAAGGTCGAGCTTGAGAATGGCCTGAGTGGGGTCCGAAACGCTGCCCTATTTTCTTATGGTTTGCCATGTGGTATACGCAAATTCCTTTTTGCATTACATTGGAAAGGATCTGGTTGTCCTGTGAGCTGCGGGTAGTCAGCTGTTAGCTGTGAAAGCGGAGAGATCTTCGCGAGATCAGTGAAGCCTTGCTGGCGAATGATCACCCAAATCAAGCAATACCAGAAGAGGTGAGACGATGTGATGCGCAGTGTGGACAGAGGAGACGCAGGCTCAGTACCGAGACGCGAGTGCGGTTGAACACCTAACCAACGAGGTACAGTTTTGCAGCATAAACACAGAGTCACTATGTAGAGAGGACATGGTCCTATGTGACTCTGGACGGGTTATGTGATAACTAAACAGACTGAGTACCAGCAGAGGCAGATATCTGAGTGTGAGAGACTCAGCCTGTCAAAACTCTCCTACTGCTTTCAATTTTATTGCAAAGAGTGAGTGCAATACCTTATTCTTTAAGGTTTTATATTTTTAATAAATAATATTACACTATATGTGTTTTCTATGGTTATCTCCCGTGCATGTTGTGTATCCAATATGGAGAAGTACCCTTACAGCAGAGATCCTGTAACGAGACGCCAATCTGAAAAGGAATCCTCGGTTCCAGCCCACGTCAAAGACCAGCATTGTTCTTGATCCAGCATTTTTGGATAAAGGCTTAATTTTCTTCAACCATTGTGAATGCATCTCTTACCTTCTAACAGGGATCCATAACAGACATACTCTATCTTCTCTCTCCCCCTCCCTTCCCTCCTTTCTTCTTTTTCTGCACCTAGGGGATCTTCAGTATATATATATATATATATATATATATATATATATATAAATATATATATATATATCTTAATATATAAAATCAAAAGGTTAGTGCTATCTGTGGTGAAGCTGATTGGTCCTCAGCCTCTGGCCAATCAGATTGGTGGGTCTGACGTCACCCAACTGCCACTGTCTTCCCCCTCGGACACACACACACACACACACACACACACACACACACACACACACACACACACACACACACACACACACACACACACACACACACACACACACACACACACACATACACACACACACACACACACACTCTCCTCTCCCTCCCCGGTGCTCACTCACCTCCCTCTCCAGCACTCACTCACCTCCCTCCACAATGCTCACTCACCTCCTCCCCAGCACTCCACTCACCTCCTTCACGGTGCTCCACTCACCTCCTTCCCCGGCGCTCCACTCACCTGCTTCCCCGGCACTTCACTCACCTCCTTCCCCGGCGCTCCACTCACCTCCTTCCCGGTGCTCCACTCACCTCCCTCCCTGGCGCTCCACTCACCTTCCTCCCCAGCGCTCCACTCACCTCCCTCCCCGGCACTCCACTCACCTCCCTCCCCAGCGGGGGAACAGGCAGTGGCCAGGCAGGCTGCAGCTGCCTCGCGGCGCCGAGTGCCTAAGATGGCGGCGCCCGGAAGGACCCCCTTCCTCCCTCGCGTCGCCGAGTGCCTAAGATGGCGGCGGCCGGAAGTAGAGGTGAGTGTGTGTGTGTCTGTGTGTCTGTGTGTGTGTGTGTGTCGCTCTCCCACTTCCCCCCAACCCCCAGAGCACGCTCTCT
Organism: Ascaphus truei; assembly: GCF_040206685.1. NCBI lineage: Eukaryota > Metazoa > Chordata > Amphibia > Anura > Ascaphidae > Ascaphus > Ascaphus truei. Next base: position 389,244,157 of record NC_134484.1, on the reverse strand, counting down.
ACGGCTCAACATCCCCGAGGAGCAGGAAGAGGGCGGCAGGGAGTTGCGGCCCGCGCAATACCTCCTTTGTGCCACCGGGAGTCAGCGGAGGCACCGAGGGGGGAGAGAACCAGTGGCAGCCCGAGGAGCGCGGCATGCTGCCAGTTGAGGAAATGCAGGGGGAGGAATCCATGCCTTTGACACCCCCCTGCCATTGACGCCCCCTCCCCTGCCTTTGATGCACCCCCCTGCCTTTGACGCCCCCCCCCCTGCCTTTGACACCCCCCTGCCTTTGATGCCCCCCCTGCCTTTGATGCCCCCCTGCCTTTGACGCCCCCCTGCCTTTGATGCCCCCCCTGCCTTTGATGCCCCCCCTGCCTTTGATGCCCCGCCCCCCCGCCTTTGACGCCCCCTCCTGCCTTTGATGCCCCCCCCTGCCATTGACGCCCCCTGCCATTGACGCCCCCCCTGCCTTTGACGCCCCTGCCTTTGATGCCCCCCCTGCCTTTGATGCCCACCCTGCCTTTGATGCCTCCCCCTGCCAATGACGCCCCCCCCTGCCAATGACGCCCCCCCTGCCTTTGACACCCCCTCCTGCCTTTGACGCCCCCCCTGCCATTGACGCCCCCTCTGCCATTGATGCCCCCCTGCCTTTGACGCCCCTGCCTTTGATGCCCCCCCCTGCCTTTGACCCCCCTGCCTTTCACACCCCCCCCCTGCCTTTCACGCCCCTCCCCCTGCCTTTCACGCCCCCCCTGCCTTTCACGCCCCCTCCCTGCCTTTCACGTCCCCCGTCCCCTCACTGCCTTTCACGCTCCCCATCCCCTCTTTGCCTCCGGGCAACGCCGGGTATATCAGCTAGTATATATATATATATATATATATATATATATATATATATATATATATATATATATATATATATATATAATATAAAATGGAAATATTACTGTATGCTCATTTGCAGCTATATGCTTTGCTGTGGAGGGTTTTTGTCCCTTTTTCTACCCACGCGTACGTTATATACAAATGTTCACATACAGTTTATATAATATATAACATGTTGATGGTGGTAAATTGTTTCAAGAAAAAAACACACAAACACACACATATATACATACAGTATATTCTGTTTGATTTATTAACATTCACAACACATCCTATTTAATAATATGGCCTTGTACTCTCATTACATCTATTAAATGTCACAAAATACAATTAAGATTGTACTTACTAATCTATTTATACATTTGGTATATACAGTAGGTGCTAATGATAAATACTCTCAAAATAAATAGCCCCTTTAAATACAGATATCACAACTCTTCAATGTTATTTTATTTCCATCAACATAGAAAAACTTACATTACAAAATGTGATTTAAACATGGGAGCTAGAAAGGACTGAAGTAAGCTCTATAAGCCTCTATTTACAGATGCTTTTATTTTAAGTAAATGCTTTGTGGAGTTTTGTGAATGATGGTTTTGCTTGTTTTCTCAGTCAATGAGTGGTTACACTGTGTGGGAATGTTTTCACAGTACCCTGTCTCTTCTGCCCTCTTCCATAAACTAAGCTACTTCACGTGTCTCCTCCTATTAGCACCATCAGTAAACAAAGCTTGCTCTCATGAATGAGTACTGATGTCAGCAGATTGTGAATGGTATACATAGAACATCTGACCTCTTGCACTCATTCTTGATGTTAGGATAAAAGTCACTAGGGAGATGGCCAGCCCACTTCCTCCTATCACTTCAGCTGCTCAAGCAATTAAAGCTGTTGCCACTGAGTCTCTTTCTTCTCATCTGCTATGATATACATCATCTAACATGGATTGAATCACTAAATGCTAAACAAAAAAAGTTGCACTGGTAAAAGCAGTGATTAGGTAAAGATATATATCTGCCTGGGACATGTGAATGTGCTCACAAGTGATCTTTTTATTTGATATATATATAGTTATAGTTATTTGATATATATATATATATGTTCCTATAAATTGCAAGTATCCATTTCATTATAAAAGTAAAAGAGTGCACTGTATTCAGTGTGATTAAACATTCAAAAGAATTATAACTAGTCAGCTGTAAAAACTGCCTTTTGATTACAGAGAACATTATGTATGGGTGACTAATTTGAAATCATGAGATAGAAGTAGAATCTTGAAACCCTTGGTTTATTGCCGTTAACAATGAATATCATAACATTTTCTAAGTGAACAATCTAAACCCAATATGGTATAATCCAAATATGTGACGTTGTATTCATACATTCACACAGGCACATCTGTCAACTACAATACATGCATATTCCCAGCTGGACAGCTTCATAATGAAATGAATGAAATTTTTTGTCTACATTTTATGCAGATTTAAGTATTTTAAGTGGAGGCTTGGATAAATGTAGGTTTTTCAGTATGCAACTGATGAAATCTTGCCCTACTAACAATTTACATGCAAATTAGGACTGTGCTGGACTGGTTAGTAGAAATGAGAGCCCTACAAAGTTAGAAGCATTGTCTTCAGTACTTTATAAAAAAGCTGCGATATATTTCAGTATATGATATACATACATAAAATAGCCCAACAAGGCATACGATAGTTTCAGCAGTGGTTTATGTGTGCATAATATATATATATATATATATATATATATATATATATATATATATATATATATATATATATATGCAAATACAACTGTATGCTCATCTGCATGTCTTGGGCAGGTCTGCAACCCCGCCTTTCCCCATTATCACCCAGCATACAGCACTTCCACTGCAGCAAGGGATTCTGGGAAATGACATGCAAATGAGCACACAGTGTCACTTTTTGCCTCAAAAACCATTTTTAACATGGTTCCCTATAGGCTTAAGCTTGCTGCATGGTCACAGCTTTGAGCACAGCCAGGGTTTGAGCATACCCAGAAAACCACCCACAGACAGCTGTTTCGACCTTAATGGGTCTCATCAGTATGGGGTTGATTTTAAGTGGGTATGCAAAGAGGCTATGGGATAGGCTATACCATAATATTGAGTTAAGTTATGGTGAGTAAAAAAAGTGACAAAAACCCTCCACAGGAAAGCAAATATGCAAATACTCTGGCAAATACTCTGGCTTGGCAGTGACAATATATGATCACAATTGCCTATATTTTTATTACCCTTATGAGTGATATTCTCCCCCCCCTCCCCCATCCTTTCCTTTCCAATAAATGTACAATTTTACGTTATGGGGCGTGCACTCTCTCTTTTCTTTTTCTCTTTAGGTTTATAATTACATTTGGTTAAAACTCCTGAGAGCAGCCGGAGACCCCAGATTACCGGATCTAATTATTCATCACTTGCTGGATTTTTCAAAAGGACTGGTTCTTATACAATAATTTTTTTGTTGTTTGTATGTGATCACATCATTGTGTATATGTTTCAATCAGTTGATTTTATTAGTTGAATAGCACATATTTTAGCACTCATTTATAATAATTCATTAATCACTTTCACACATTATATTAGTGTGGCGCTACTTTACACACATATATATATATATGCACCTTAACCCTGGCTGTGCTCATTTGCATGTCATTTCCCAGAATCCCTTGCTGCAGTGGAAGTGCTGTGTGCTGGGTGATAATGGTGAAAGGCGGGGTTGCAGACCTGCCTAAGACATGCAGATGAGCATACAGTTGTATTTACATTTGCATAATTGCTTTGCTGTGGAGGGTTTTTGTCACTTTTTTTACTCACCAAAACTTAACTCATTATGGTAAACCCCATCCTTTAGCTTCTCTGCATACCCAGTTCACCAACCCCACACAGATGAGACCCATTAAGGTTGAAACAGCTATCTGTGGGTTTCTCGGCCTTTTGGCTAAGATCAAGTGTAGGGTCTGTCCTGTGAAGGATGGCCCTAGTTGCATCACTTGGTCCTCTGGTCATGGCCCGAGAGGGCGGATGCAAAGTAGCCCAGGCATTTTTAATCTTGCACCCCAGGCTTGGAACACCTGGGGAGCATCACTTGCTGCACTGTGGATGGCTGTTTGGGCGGCGGCCTCCATTTACGAGCACTTAATCAGCACAGATAATTTTGCACCGTCCCCTATTTTTCCCGCACTTGGCCCCCTTTATTGCCTTCCGCTGAGGGGACAAGCCAACTATTTTTTACACCCGCCTGGCCTTGCAAAGGGCCGGGCGTGCACTCGTGCACATTTTTTTGTGTCGTCTGTCAGAGCACTTCCTGCACTGCATCACACAGTGCACAGGAGCACTTGCGCTATGAACTTTTTTTGATTGTTGGTGTTGGGTTATAGTCACCCTTCTTTCTTCGGAGAGTGAGAAGACTAAGTGCTGGTCGGTGGTCACCCCTCCTTCGGGAAAACTACGGTGGGTTAGTAGGCGTAAGCTGAAAACCCTAAAGACTTGGACCCTCCTGCGGCGCCTGCTGCACTAGGAGGGAACGAGAAGGACGTTGGACTCTTCGGAGGAAGATGTCATGGAACCGGACTAGCCTACTCTCCGGAGAAGACTGTCACATGTGGAGCGCGCCTGGTCTCACTTGACCAGGAGCACGGTTTTTGAGGTGGAATCACTTTTTCACCACCCGGGCAAAAAAAAAAGCTGTCTGTGGGTTGTTTTCTGGGTATGCACCTTAACCCTGGCTGTGCTCAAAGCTGTGACCATGCAGCAAGCTTAAACTTATAGGGAACCATGTTAAAATGTTTTTTGAAGCAAAAAGTGGCACTGTGTGCTCATTTGCATGTCATTTCCCAGAATCCCTTGCTGCAGTGGAAGTGCTGTGTGCTGGGTGATAATGGTGAAAGGCGGGGTTGCAGACCTGCCTAAGACATGCAGATGAGCATACAGTTGTATTTACATTTATATATATATATATATATATATATATATATATATATATATATATATATATACAGTGTTCGACAAACCTATACATTTGCTCACCCCGGGCGAGTGGATTTAACCCCCGGGCGAGTAAATATTGGCCCAAGCAGCACACGTTTGGTACTAGGTGGCGAGTAGATTTTTTTGTGTGGTGAGTAGATTTTTTGGTGATTTGTCAACCACTGTATATATATATGTAATATACATATATATATATATTTTGTGGTAACTTTTGGGGCTTAAATGAGCTTACGGGGTATCTGTGTGTTTGTATGTGTATATATATATATATACATATATATATACACATACAAACACACAGATACCCCGTAAGCTCATTTAAGCCCAAAAGTTACCACAAAATATATATATATATATATGTATATGAATGTCAAAAAGGAGTGCTACTGGGCACGGCAATATATACTACAAACACAAACAGAGCCCAGTGCTACATCCAATGTCAAAAATACACAGTGAAATACCTATATATCTCTTGAATAAAAGGGTCATTTAGTTTAACACTTTGGCGAAAGCATTGTAAGCATGTGAGCCCCTCCAAGGCTTGACCATAATTCACAGGTCCTAACACTGATTAAAATTCTTAATAACCTGTACAATACTCGGAAGAATTATCATAATTAATCTGTCATAATCAGTTGCACAGGTCTTTGCATGCAGCTGATTATGACAGATCTAATACAGAGTATTCTTCCTGGTATTCTCCAGGTAAATAAGAATTTCAATCAGATTTAGAACCATGCAGCTGATTATGACAGATCAATTATTATCATTCTTCCTAAGTTGCATCTGAACAAATCACAAGACTTCTGGAACAATGTCCTTTGGACAGATGAGACCAAAGTGGAGATGTTTGGCCATAATGCACAGCGCCACATTTGGCAAAAACCAAACACAGAATATCAGCCAAACACCTCATACCAACTGTCAAGGACGGTGGTGGAGGGGTGATGATTTGGGCTTGTTTTGCAGCCACAGGACCTGGGAACCTTGCAGTCATTGAGTCGACCATGAACTCTTCTGCATACCAAAGTATTCTAGAGTCAAATGTGAGGCCATCTGTCCAACAGCTAAAGTTTGGCTGAAATTGGGTCCTGTAACAGGACAATGATCCCAAGCACACCAGCAAATCTACAACAGAAAGGCTGAAAAAAGAAAAGAATCAAGGTATTGCAATGGCCCAGTCAAAGTCCAGACCTCAACCCGATTGAAATGGTGTGGCTGGACCTTAAAAGAGCTGTGCATAAACAAATGTCCATAAACCTCAATGAACTGAAGCAACGCTGTAAAGAAGAGTGGGCCAAAATTCCTCCACAATGATGTGAGAGACTGATAACGTCATACAGAAAACTATTACTTCAAGTTATTGCTGCTAAAGGTGGTTCTACAAGCTATTGAATCATAAGGTGTACTTAGTTTTTCACACATGGCTTCTCCATTTTGGCTTTATTTTTGTTAAATAAATCATGACACGGTGTAATATGTCATGTGTTGTTGTTCATCTGAGGTTGTATTTAACTAATTTTAAGACCTGCTAAGGAACTGATGATTGTTATTATGGCATAATATGTAAAACCATAGAATTCAAAGAGGGTGTACTTTCTTTGTCACACAACTGTATGTGCTACATTGTTTATATATTTTAATATATAAAGTTGCTATTAAGTAATTTATATCAGTATATAAAGCCGAATAATATACTACTATCTATAGTCTGCTGTAAAATAAATTAGAGAGAAATTAAGATTATTTCTTTTGAATTTGCAGTTCACATTGACTTTTGCAATGCTCATTGACAACATTTGTTGTGAAAAATATCGACAAATTTCAACAGATTCATGAAATTTTTACCATGGCTCATTTTAATATTGAAATGAATAACCAATGCCTTTAGCTTACATGCAATGACAAAGGGGGTTCACCCCACACCCAAAGTTCTAAACATTTTATTCATGATCACTTCATGTTCACATCATAAGTCTAAATTAAGTACTGTACAATTAATCATGCAGTGACAAGTCTCATAACATCTAGCAAGAAACCCAAACAAGATTCTTTTATGTGACTTTATTTTTCTTATGGATTTTAAATGGACATAAAAAGTCCCTGTGAAAACAGTTCTAGCATGTGTTAATAGTATGTCATCATACATTTGAAAAAAAACTGTAAGAGTGATTCCACTGTTTTTTTCCCCCTTGATTTTCGCTTGATTAATTATCAAGACACAGTGAAATGGCTTTGGTTTTCATCACCCATGCAAAGATCAGGAAGCACTTATTGTATATCAACTTTAAGACTTCCATCCATAAAAATAACGCACAGTCTCATGTTCCTTTTCATTTCTTGTAGTAACAAGCATAGAAGAAATACATTATTTCCCACTTTTTATGCTATCAATTTGTAGCCGTAGGCTTAGAGAACAAAAAAAAGTATTATTTTCACTAAAAAGATATTTGCTTAATTTAGTTTGACAGTTTTACTTTTGTGTTCATGCATCTTTGCTGAACAAAAGCTGTCCTATGAGAGGGATTCGAAACTTGGACAAACCAAAAAAAAAAAGTTCCTCTCTGTTTTTATCAAATTTGATTGCTGCAGCTGTTCCCAGTTTCTGTATTTTACAAATAGCCTTATTCAGTGCCTTATTGGCTTAAGGCCAGAGTACCATTAGAACATGCTGTACGAAAAACCTCTATTCAGTTACAGATACTGAAATATGTTTAAGATCAGCAAGGGTCATCTACAGCTAACACTTGTGTGCAAAGATGAATTTTAATGCTTTAGGAGTTCACATTACTTTTATCAGGCAGTTGAAAATTGAGAAATGGAACCATTCATTTTAAACTGGTAACTGTTCAAGAATATATATATTCTCTTTCCATGACTAACTGTCCACTTTGCTACAAATATGTTAAAATGTTATAAAATGTTTATATGATGTATTTTTATCAACAGTCCTGGCTGGTTTATATAGTGTTCAGAGAGGGTGCACTCACGGCATTTGCAGATAAATACCACAGGTGCACAGCAACAACAGTCCTGTATAAATACAAAAAACGCCGATAACTAGAAAAAGAAGAAGAAAGTAGTGGCCCTCCAGTGGTCTTCAAAATACAAAAATATGTTTAATATGTCCCACTATCCAGCTTATCCCCCACATGCTCCCCTCTTCTCCAACTTCTCCCATACATAATCTTCCTGTCACCTGTTTTTCCTTTACATGACTATCTCTTCACCTGCTTCTCCCATACAAGCCCCAATTTCTCTCACAACTCTACCACCTTCTCTCTCTCTCTCTCTCTCTCTCTCTCTCTCTCTCTCTCTCTCTCTCTCTCTCTCTCTCTCTCTCTCTCTCTCTCTCTCTCTCTCTCTCTCTCTCTCTCTTTCTCTCTCTCCCCCTTTATCTCTCTCTTAGTCACCACCCTCTCCCACTCCACCCCTTATCTCTCTCAATCTTCTCCTTCTTCTTTCTCACACTTTCTCCCCTTCTCTCTCTCACTCTCCCTCCTCCACTCTCCACTCTTCCTTCCCAACTCTTTCTCACCTCCTACCTTCTCTCTTATTTTGCTCCCCCCCAGACACTACTTAAGGAACATGGGTACAGTGTTTTTCAGCGCCCTGCATGGTGGTGGAAGGCCACCTTGGATGCCGAATCCGGAAGTTAGGCTTGATTTCTGGCGGACCTAACTTTCAGGCTCATGCCACTAGGGCAGTCTCATCTCTGCCTCTGGGTAGAACATTAACAAAAACCTATCCCATGTTTCCCAAGAAGTCCTCTAAAGGGGTAGTTAGAGTGACTGCAGAACAGTGTTACAGCACTTTCTAGCTCATGTGTCATTCCCTCTAAAGCAGTGTTCGTGCACAATATTCTCACAAAGGGGTACATTTCCTAACCAAATGTTAGCATTGTTTAACATGGTTTAAGCCATAGGAGCTACAGATGTGGGAATATATACAGTACAACAGGGGTTCACAAATAATTATTTACAGATTTTTTTGTGAATGTTGCCAAAGTTGCTACATTTCGTATTGCTCCAATATAAGCAAAATGTTGCATATTTGAATTGAGAATTTGCAGTTTAACTAAACCTTTTCAAGGCCAGGTGTTGAAATAGTGTTTTTGGAGAGAGAGATATTTCCCAGGTATCTCTCCACATGTACTACAGGTATATGGATGAGTGTGTTGGGAGATACAGTACATAAGTAAATGGGTACTCTACTAAATAGGATGGTCTCCCTTTCCCTCTCCCTCACCTTCTCCTCCCCCCTCTCTCTTTACATGACAAACTGTCCACTTTGCTATAAATATGTTAAAATGTTATAAAATGTTTATATGATGTATTTTTATCAACTACTGTATTCCTGGCTGGTTTATGTAGTGTCCAGAGAAGGTGCCCTCACAGTACTTGCAGGTAAACACCACATGTACACAGCAACAAAAGTCCTTTATAAATACAAAACCTGCCGATAACTAGAAAAAGAATGTAGTGGCCCTTCAGTGGTCTTTAAAATACAAAAAGATGGGCGCATGCGCGACGGCAAGGAGTATGGCAGCCTGATCTCATAGCTCCCTGCCTCGCTCCCCATAAACTGGCATATAACCCACTGAAAGTGAAACCAAACGGCAGCAAAATAACATCAAAGACCGCACACAAACCTAGGATGTCACGGAATACCCCCAAACCAGCAAAAAAAAGAGGGCTCCCAGAATATTTTGGGCCGCGGGGTGCGAGCTCAGAAATGGCGCCGGTTTCAAACGTCGGCTCAGAGACTGAGCCTGACGGGGAAGAGGAAGAATTATCCCTCAAAGAGCAAAGACCGGCAAGACAGTGTGATATCAACAGGCTATGCTCTGACCTCAAGGCATTTTTTCAGGCTGAAATCAAGGAGCTGAAGAGGGAAGTGACTGGACTAGGAGAAAGGACAGGGGTCCTGGAAAATAAGGTGGATCAATCCATCCGAGCAATCCGGAGACAAGATAAAAAATCCATGGAGCTGCAGGAGCAAATAAATGAACTGAGGGAACGTCAAGAAGACGCGGAAAACCGCGACAGACGGAACAATCTCAGAATAAGAGGGGTCCCGGAGAGCGTGCTGGACCATGAGGAGTACATCAAGCAATGGCTGGAAGCGCTGCTCCCTGAGACCCCTAAAGACGTCCTGGCTATGGACAGATGCCATAGGGCCCTGCGAGCTAAGCCTTTACAAACTGAACGACCAAGGGACATTGTGATCCGTCTACACTACTACAGGACAAAAGAGGCTGTTCTCAGCAAAACGAGACCCCTACCTGTGGTGGAATATGAGGGAGTGAGGCTCTTAATCTTCCAGGATTTATCCCCAGAGACACTGGCCCGTCGGCGAAACCTATTGCCAATTACCAAGATCTTGCGGGAGAAGGGGATTAGATACCGTTGGATTTTCCCCTTCGGCCTGCTGGTGGCTCGAGGCGGCAGATCCTTCATCATTAAAGACCTGAAAGATGGACCCTCCTTCCTGCACAAGCTGGGCCTGGAAGAGGCCCCCGGGGGGACTCCCCCGACGAGCCCAACCCCAGACCCTATCTGGACACAGTCCCCGAAATCCCCCCGAGCACGTCGGGATAAAGACTAGAGAGATGAGACATTAATTTAACTAAGTTCCATGTTACGCGGCTGTTTGGTTAAGCTGCCAAAGTAGATAAGCCAAATCCCAAAGTTTGCAAACACAAGAGGTCCCTCGGTGCAGTGCCCCAACAGTAAGATGAACGCTGAAATAAAAAGAATCATACACTCATTTACCTCATGAGAGCTCCGGGCGCATCGTTGAAGATTTCGCTGGATTTGCCATGACACGCACGAAGGTCCCCTGCAAAGAAGATGGCGACGATGCACGAGGCTGCTGGCATCCACGGTGAGACGCAGGAGCCGGAAGGCAGATGCAGGCTGGAGACAGGAGAGCGCGCCCACACCTCCGCACGAGTCGCAAGCTGGATCCAAAATGGCGACGGGCCGGAAGGACGTCATCAGGCAGGAAGCGGAACCGGCAAAGGAGGCGCCATCTTGGAGGAGGCAGCAAAGAGGAAGGCCCCGAGAGGTGACTGGGGCGCGCCGGAGCAGGACAACATTCTCCGCAGGCAGAAAGTGGCCAGCTATAGCTAGATTTTCAAAAAAAAAGCGGGCTGCAGAGAGGTAGAAGCATTAAACCCCGGCACGATCGGGACACACGGAAGCCCCAAAAAGGGGAAAGAGTAAGGAGCGGAGCGAGGAAGGAGCCAGGAGGGAGGGACTCGAGCCTAAAAGGGGGAGGAGGAAGGAGCAGAAGGCAACAGTCCTAACACCAAAGAGGGGAAGAGGGCAGTAGTGGAAGGCAGATTAGAGACAATGGAGAAAACAGTCTAAGTAGGTGAGTATAGAGGGTTAGGAATGTAGGTTATAATAGACATGTAAGGGGGAACGCGGAAGAGGAGGAGAGCAAGGGGAGGCAGATAGAGGGAGTAGAGGGAGTCGACGAGGGAATAGAAGGAGGTTAGGGAAGTGTGGACGAGGGAGCAGCGAGCAAGACGACAAAGTACGTGGTAGGAGGGGGCTAACACACTAGGAGGGTATCAACAGGAGAAGGAGAGAAGAAAAGGTTAGAACAAAATGGTAGAAGTAGTTAAGAGGGAAGCAGGAGGAATGACGGATTTCGAAGGTATGAGCAGGAAGTAGAAAGAAACAAGAGGAAGGCTGAATAGAGAGATGGATGAATCAAGTAAGTGTCAGTGAACCTAAAGTAAGGAGGATAAGGAGAAGGTCCCAGAGAGGTACACGGAGCTAGGATAGGGGGAGAGGCGAAAAAACTATAGGGTCGGGTGCTCAGAGGAGAAAAAGCATAGAGGCGGGTCAAAGACAGATGTCGCAGGGAACGAAATTCAACGACCACAGACAGGGGCCTTTTCATGAAGACATTTACAGCGCTACCGTAGAAAGGGATCCAGGATAAGCGGGATTTGGTTAGTTCACCCAAAGTTCAGGGGTTAGGAAGTGTTAGATAATTAGGGGAAGCGAGGCGGGAGCGGCGGGGGGAGGCCTGCTCCGAAGTCTGCATGGGCCAGGCGCTAGTGATGGGGAGAAAAATCCCTAGGAGCACTAGTGCAACCCTTTGGGTTGGATGTTCGGGGAGAGGAGTTAAACACCTTACCTCAAGGCCGAACATTCTGAACGAGAGTCACAAGCCCAAAGGAGGAAGTCTCGGAGAGAGGAGAGAGGCGGGAGATCGCCGAGACAGATCAATTGTTATTAAAATTAATGTATGTGGTGTTGTGTATGTGTCCACCCCCCTGTCCCCTTTTGTCACCCCCCTGTTTCCCCGTGTGTGTCCCCCTCCCTTCATCCCTACAGATGGGGTCATCAAGCTAAAGGTGGCTGGTGCTCACGGGAAGCGCAGACGGGGTCTTGCCAGAGGCGGCAGAGAACAACTGCGACAGCCGGAACAGCACAGCTCTGCTCATGAGTAAGGATATAGTTCTAATATCCCATAATGTTAAGGGCCTGAATAGCCCGGCGAAAAGGCGAGTTGCATTTAGAGACTATAGACGTAAGGGCGCAGAAGTACTCTTCTTACAAGAGACACATTTCTCCCAAACTAACTTCCCCAAGTATTTCGATAAAAATTTCCGAACCCATTTCCTAGCATCAGATCACGTTAAAAAAAGAGGGGTCGCTATTCTAATTCATAATCATATCCCATATAGACATGACAAAACATACCAGGACAAAGAAGGGAGATTCCTGATCATCACGGGCTTCATCCGAGAAGCTCCAATAACATTCGCTACTGTATACGCCCCAAATGATAACGCCACATCCTTTTTCAATAGCTTCTTCATTAAACTAAGTAAAGTTGCAAACGGCAATATCATACTGGCAGGCGACTGGAACAGAGTCCTTAACCCTAGTCTGGACCGCTGCACGACCACTAACAAACCACATAGACAGGACGTATTAACTCTAACTAATGGTATAGCCAATTGTCAACTAATTGACATATGGAGAGAACTACATCAAGGAGAACGAGAGTATACTTTCTACTCTCACCCACATAACTCATACAGTAGGATAGACTACTTCCTCGTGTCTAACGATATGGTCCCTGGGGTCTCTCGCACAGAGATCCATGATATTTCATGGTCAGACCATGCACCAATAGAGCTGCGGTGCACACTAATCCCGCTGGATAGACCTAGAGCGAACTGGAAACTAAATGAGATCCTGTTAAAGATCCCGGATCTCGGAAGAGAAGTAGGAGCTAGAATTCAGGAATACTTTGAGGAGAATGAGGGTAGTGTGGCATCACAAGCTACATTGTGGGAGGCTCATAAGGCGACTCTCAGAGGGACATTGATGAATTTGGCAGCCAAACGAAAAAGGGAAAGAGAGAAAAAAACTAAGGCCCTAGACACCCAAATAGCAGAACTCTCTACCCTGCATAAAGCTAATAAACAGGCACATATACTCAAACAACTATTAGACACTAAAATTAAACTCAACCTCCTCCTTACCTCCCAGGCTGAGAAGGAAATGGCTTGGTCTAACCGGAAATTCTATGAAAAAGCGAACAAACCTGATACACTACTTGCCAATAAGCTAAAAAAGAAGCTTCCAAATAACTCTATTCACGCAATTCGAAACCAACAGGGTGACCTTACCTCCATACCTGGGAAAATAGTGGAGCAATTTAAAGCCTACTATGAAAAACTCTATAATGGGGACAAGGTCACCCACAGCAGGAAAACGAGGGACCTATTGTCCACTTTCCTGAAAGAGGCAAATTTACCAACCTTGGCAAGGGCAGAGCGGGAGGCACTACAGGCGGACTTTACCCTGAAAGAACTCAAAGAAGTCATCAAAGCATTAAAACCGGCCAAAGCACCGGGGCCCGATGGCTTCTCTAACCTATATTATAAGAAATATATTAAAATTCTAGCCCCACATATGCTAAAATTGTTTAATGGTATACTAGAGGGGGACTCCTTCCCAGCACAGATGCTCCAGGCGTCTATCTCGGTGATCCACAAACCTGGAAAGGACCCGGCAGACTGTAAGAGCTACCGGCCCATTTCACTGATCAATTCGGACATCAAAATCTACTCTAAACTTATAGCGAACAGGGTGGGTAATGTCCTTCCCAGGTTAATTCACACGGATCAAGTAGGGTTTATCGGAGGAAGGCAAGCGGCAGACAACACCAGAAGAATCATAGACTTGATTGATCTGGCCCAAAAGAAAAATATACATTCTATGGTGTTGAGTCTAGACGCGGAGAAAGCCTTCGATAGAATAGACTGGCCCTACTTATCAGCGACGCTTGGGGCGTTTGGCTTTGGGGGACGTCTCATGCGGGCCATCATGGCATTGTATGAGAGCCCTACGGCGAGAGTGAGGCACCAGGGTTTTCCCTCTGAGCAATTCCACATAAAAAGTGGAACGAGACAGGGATGTCCACTTTCGCCGCTGCTGTTTGCGTTATGTGTAGAGCCCCTGGCAGCCCACATACGAAATAGCCCCGACATCTCGGGAATCTCAATTGATGAGCATGAGTTCAAGGCCGCCTTGAATGCAGACGATGTCATTCTAACATTATCTAAACCGCTCACGTCCCTTCCTAATGTTTTTGAAATCCTGAACAAATTTAATCATGTCTCCGGTTTTAAGATTAATCAGTCTAAATCAGAAGCCCTCAATATAAATCTTCCCAAAGAAGTAGAAAAACTGATTGATCTTAACTTCAATTTCAAATGGCAACCCTCCGCAATCAAATATTTAGGGGTATATCTTACACGGGACTACAAAACTCTATATAAAGCAAACTTTCCCAGGTTAATAAAGACGCTGAGAGAGGATCTCAGAATATGGGCAAAGGGGGGCATCTCTTGGATTGGAAGGATACAAAGCGTGAAGATGAATCTCCTTCCAAGGATGTTATATCTTTTCCAAAGCCTACCCATACCATTGGTGCATTCGGACATCCTCTCCCTCCAGTCAGCAATAATGAAATTCATTTGGAATAAGAAAAACCCACGAATTGCTAAGGGTATCCTGACAAGACCCACAACCAGGGGAGGCCTAGCGGTACCTTGTTTGTTCGCTTATTATAAAGCGGCTCAATTAGCCCAAATTCTCCAATGGCACACAGACCCAAGCCTTAGGAGATGGGTAGAGTTGGAGAAAAAATGTTGTGCGCCGATTGATATCCAAACGCTGATCTGGCTGCCCAAGGCAAGGGCGCGCCAGATCGGCACACCACTACAGACCATTGCCAATTCTATTCGGGTGTGGGAGGCCTCCAAATTTAGTTGTAACTTAACTACAAAGGCATCTCTTATGACGCCAATCATCGGCAACCCAGACTTCGCTCCGGGCCTAACCAGTAAGAATATGAAATATTGGATGCAGGCGGGCATTATCCGACTGAATGATCTGAGGGACAGGATAAGTATACAATCATTTGAACAAATTAAATCCGCAAAAAATATCCCAAATACAGAATTTTTTAAGTACCTTCAGATCAGGGATTTCTATAACAAAACTGCAGTTAGACCAAAACGCACTAATTTTGAGCAGCTGTGTTCCAGAGATACGGACACAAGGGGACTCACATCTAGGATGTATGGGGAAGTGGTCTGTCCGAAATTGACAAGCGAGACCCGGCCAATCTACATGCGACAGTGGGAGACAGACCTAGGGGAGACATTAGAGGACGAGGAGTGGGAGCAGATCATACAAGCAGCGGCTAAAAGCTCCATCTGTACCACACTAAAGGAGAACGCGTATAAGGTCCTGATGCGGTGGTACTACACCCCAACTAGATTGGCTAAATTTGTTAAGGGCTACTCCCCGCTTTGCCCGAAACAGTGCGGGGAGACGGCCGACCTGCAACACATGCTGTGGTCTTGCGCTAAAGTGGTCCCGATTTGGGAACAGATTAGAGATTGGTTACAGCGGATTCTCGGTTGGGAGATCCCCCTGGACCCGTGGTTGTTCCTGTTGGGCAGACGGATCCAGGGTATGCCAAATGCGACACACAAATTAATAACGCATTTCGCAATTGCCACTAGGTGCGAGATTGCAGCATTATGGAAGCAGCCAGCAATTCCAGTTATCCCAAAGATTCGGAATCGAATTTGGCTCGTTTGTCGGATGGAACAATTAACGAGTTTAGTTAATGACACCGGCACAAATTTCCTGAAAGTCTGGTCACCATGGCTAGCACAGACGGACATCCCCGGGGTGGACACCACCGCAATTCTGCTATAATAATCGAGAACGCGTTCTCCTTTGGAGGGCAGAAGCCAATAGACACATAGAGACGTACAGATAGAAGACAGCCCCCTAAGTATCAAGGAACAACCCGACGACCCTACTGTACAACGGCAAGGTGATTAACTAGCACTAGAAACAGGTTTGCAAACAGAACCACCTCTACGGAGAAGGCGGTGAAACTCATAAACGGACCCCCCGACGGCAGAAACTTCTGGAGCAGACTCCCCCCCCCTCCCCCCCTCTTGTCCGATGTCCGGTTTGTCCTGTTTGTCTTTTATGTACTGTCTCTGTCTTAAAACAAAGTAGCCTTAATACGTGACAGATGTTATTAAAGAGAATAAGAAAATAAGATGTTGGGGGATGGGAATGCAATGGGCTGTGATATATTGTCAGACTGTGTATCCCCAATAAAGAAAATTGAAGTGGGAAAAAAAAAAAAAAAAAAAAAGGCACGACAGACAGGAAGCCCGTAAAAGACATCACGTCAGCAGGAACACCCTGGGTCGACCCTCCCCCCCCCCCTCCCTCCCCTGTCCGTCGTCTGGTTTGTCTTGTCTGTCCTGTAAGTGTTGTCCTTGTCCTGTACTGTGGCAGTTATCGTAGCCCGATAAATGATTAAAAAAATATTATTGGGGGGAAGTAACACAATGGGATGTGATACAATGTATGATGATGTGACCCCAATAAAGAAAAATTTGAAGTTGAAAAAAAAAAAATACAAAAAGATGTTTAATAAACAGTGATCAACGTGTCTTGACCAAAGTTCTTGTGTGAACCGAAACGTTGATCCCTGTTTATTTAACATCTTTTTGTATTTTGGAGACCACCGGAGTGCCACTTCATACTTCTTTATCTGGTTTATAGTGTCTATAATATATAGGCAAGATAAGCCTAACGGCAGGCTGGGGTAGATGATACAAACTGACAATATGTTTTGGCGGTAGCCTGATATCACCGCATATTGGGGTTTAGTGAAAAGCATGTGTATAAATTATTTTTAATCAGATACTCATTTTCCTATTCATTTGCATATGCTGCAGGAAAACAACAACTCGTCACTGCTTTACATTTGGCGATATGGCTTAGGTAACTAAATTAATAGAATTGGAGTGCAACGTCAATATGTTCATTTATCGGCCGCTAGTCAATGGAGCCCAATATGCAATGGTTTTCCTTTGAGTTATTTAATTTTAATTAATTTTAAGAGTGGGGCATTGGCATAAAATGGTTCCTAAGGAAAATAAATAGACACGTGTTATTGAATTCTTATATCTGCAGAAACAATTACCTTGCAGGAGAATAAAAGAAAATATTTATAACAAGAAAGTTAACCATGCAATTATATTATAGTGGAATAAAAGATACAATGCTTTAATATTCTATTCTAGGGACATATTTAACCAATGTATTTCTGAACTTGGCATTGTTCTTATAGAGCTCTTGGTGCCACCATATAAACCATTGTCAATTAAATGACACAGGCTAAATTAACAATACGTTTTTTTGTTGTTGAGTGCAATATTTATTGAAATAGATTTACAATAAGGCTTTATTATAGCCCATCACAAAACTCTAAATTAACATCTTGTCCTAGATGCTAATCAAACTGAAAATCAAGAAAATGATTAATATTATAAACTTGCCAAGAAACTAGCACCAAAAATATCTATTGCTTGAAATATTGCTATATAAATAGTGGACAATAAACTTGCTACACATTATACATGAACACTGAAAATATCTCTGCAAGCAAATAGGCAGGAGGCCTGCTGAGCAAAAGAGAACATACTTTACCAATATCCTGATCTTGAACAGCATATTACAATATGTGAAGAAGCCTTTTGAATGTACTGTAGGCTTACTTCCAAAATTCCCAACAAAAAAATATAATGGAATCTGCAGCTTTTGTTAGGGCTAGATAGTACCTCACCACTAACTAAGGAAAGAAACATGCTGTGAATACTGTAGGCCATAATATATAACCTACTGTATATTTCATTTACTTAATTGAGAATTTGTATATAAGATTTCTTTACATCATTTTTCTTTTTCAAATGAAAATTGTTGCAGAGGTTTGGAGCAACCTTTTTTCTTGGCCATATGTCCCTTTTCAGCAACTTCACAAAGGTCTTTTTCTGCAATGTACATATTGCATACTTGCAATATAATAAAGCAAATAAGAGAAAGCTGGAGTGCTGGAACATACAGGTGCACTAATAAAGTGTAGGATTTGGATTATAGAACTTTCATGTAGTATGGCATTTTTTGAACAGCAAAGTAGATGTTACACTTACATTAAAAAAAATGTACAACAAGAACATCTGTGTTGTGGAAAGAGCTGGCATTGCTAACACCTCCAGTGCCAGGTGCAAAGGAAATGTCTGTAGAGTTTGAGTAATTCTTACTGCTACCATCTGCTTCCACAAGAATATATCATATACTTTTAGCTATCCACTGGTCCTTAGAATATTTGTGAAACACTTCTGGATCTGGAAATCTGGGACATATTGCACTTAATTACTGGTGATACAATTCTAGCAGAAAAATCAAAACTTCCAAGCCAATAGTAATATTGTAGTTCCCTTAACATGTTCTTGAACACATAAATAACCATTGTTGCTAAATATCTGCTTAATTACATAAAATATACAATTAATGCAGCAACATAATACAAATGTTGAAAAACATCCTAAATAGTGGAGTGGAGACTTTACCACAGTTACTTTATAACCACACTGTGATTAGGTGTTTTACATTTTAACACATTAGCTCATATTCCATTTCCCAAATCCTTTCAACTCTAACTCTGATTGTGTAACTATATGATAAGCAACTATAATACACCTTCTGACTTTAATAAACAATTAACCATAGCTAAATCTAATTTAGTAATCTACCACAGATGCTTAGATATGAATGCTTCCATTCTGAAACTTTGCTGCAAATCTAAAGAACTGTCTGTTCTTGGAAGTTCAAGTACAAACTGCAACTATGAATAAATCATGTTGGTCAAATAAATTGAATAAAACAATTAGTATCAGAACATACAAAAGAAATGGTCTCTTCTTCTAATTCCAGTTCTCCATCTGATCAGATGATCTTCTGATTATCTTTCCATTTCATTAAAATTTGGTAGTGAAATTTGATCTTGAAATAATAAACTGCTGGAAGGAATACCATTTTGTTTCTCTTATTACTATAAGGCAAGACTTTTTCTAGGTAAAGAAATGGTCAAAAGGCATTAGTCATGGAACAACATAACCTTGTTAAATATGGAGTAATTAAATAACTTCGATCTAGTGGACAACTTAAGTCTACAACACTTTGGAAAAGATAAGGTTCAATCACAGTTATTGTGCCAGAAACACATGGGAAAGTTATACAATTATACATGCCAAATTGATTTCTGCTTAAAAAGATAGAAGGGGAAAAAAGACCTGATTCATTTGATTTAGAAGAAAGAAATATAAACATAACATATAGTAGGTCATATCGGGTGGAAAGCATAATTATTTTCATTTGAAGAAAGTAAACACCATAAACAATATGGAAAGGGGAGCATTAATGCAGAGACAACAATAGGTTTAATTCCTACCAACAGGTAGATCCCAACATGTGTCTAATCTCAGGCTTTAACTGTAACCCCTTGGATATCACCTGTGGTGTCCCGCAAGGCTCTGTTCTGGGGCCCCTACTCTTCTCTGTTTTCATCACTGATCTTCCTACAGCTTGTAAGGGAGCTTCAATACACATGTATGCAGATTACACAATCTTATATGCACACAGCGATATCCTCTCCAACCTTGAACACATACTTCAATCTGATTTTTTGAGACTTGAAAATTGGATTTCCCAAAACAAACTGTTTTTAAACACTGATAATATTGTAACAATGGTATTTGGGAACAAGGTAACATTTTTAAAACTTCCAATGACTGAGCTCCAAATCAGAACCACAGCCAATACTACCTTCACTCCTGTTACTAGTTTTAAATACTTGGGCATATGGTTTGACTCCCATTTAACATTTGGGATGCACATTGATACACTGACATCCAAATCCTATGCCAAACTAGTTGTCCTTTATAGGAACAAATCCTCTGTAAGTCTGCTGGTCAATAGCATATCGCACCGCAGATGCCAATGCCAATTATCGACTATGGGGACATAGCATACGGCTTGGCACCCCAAACCCACCTTAGAAAACTTGATACCCTCTACAATTCAATATGCTGTTTTGTTCTCCAATGCAACTACAACACACATCACTGCAACATGCTCAAAGAACTATTCTGGTAGCCACAGGATGCGGTAATGCAGAGCACAGCGGAACGACAGGACTCCACAGGACAGCAATGGTGAAAAGTAAAAAGTTTTCTTTATTGACACATCATGGTGCAGACAGGTATGGGTGCAAGGTCTCCTCCTCTTACGCGTTTCACGCCTGTGTGGCGCTTCGTCAGAGAGTGAGTGTAAGTGTACTGTGTTACCCCTCTTATACACAACTGATTGCCTTCAATAGCGTTCAGCCGCCATGACCGGAAACCGGAAGTGACGCGGGTTAATCCAGAATACCGGAAGTGACATGTCGCAGTATATGCGAAGTGGTGAGTTGTTTACAAACCATCCATGTAGTCATGGTGATTTCCACGTCATCTCCTCTGGTAAAGAAAGAGGGAAAATGAAGCAAAGGGGAGAAACACAGCACATATACCTTGCAAAGATGTGTTTAAAATAATTGGTGCAAGGTATAACAATAAAAACAAATGTGTAATATAAACTGTATACAGAGGACTTCTAAAGGCACATATATATCTTAACGAAGTGTACATGTTGTAAAACTTCATATGATGAATATATATTGGGCCCAACAAATTGACAATATTAAAGGAATGTCTATACACAATAGAGGATCCT
Source organism: Ascaphus truei (assembly GCF_040206685.1). Classification (NCBI taxonomy): domain Eukaryota; kingdom Metazoa; phylum Chordata; class Amphibia; order Anura; family Ascaphidae; genus Ascaphus; species Ascaphus truei. The sequence goes on along the minus strand of NC_134484.1, from coordinate 389,223,070 downwards.
GGAATACAATGGATACAGTACATGAAGAGATACAACACACCCAAATACAATTTCATATCAAAATAAGATATATAGGGGTGTGGGAGAAACAAAGTTTACGCAGATAAATAATGTTTAAGCCTTACTATACATCATAAGCTATAGTCATTGGTGAAACATAATCATTATATCAAAAAATGTTTAAGTTCCCAATCGGTATTTATACCCCCGGGTGATAATGACCCGAGGGTATAAATCCAAAACATTTCCCTTTGATTGAGTCTACTCTCCCTATTACCTCCCCTAGTATGTTTAGGGATATGTTCCAGGGCATTGAATGTAAAGGTATCAATTGAACCATAGGGGAAATCATTAAAGTGTTTAGAAACAGGTAGGTTTAAATCATTCTTTTTTATGGATTGAAGGTGTTCTGAGATTCTAATTTTAAGTGGACGAATCGTCCTGCCAATGTACATCTTGCCACACGCACAATTCAGTTTATACACTACATAATTTGTTTTACATGTCATAAAATGATTAATTTTATATTTTTTGCCTGTAACCTTACTAGTGATCTCTTTCAAAGGAGTAGCAAATTTACAATAGGTGCAATCCCCACATTTATGGAACCCTTTGGGAAATTTCTTAGATTTTAATTCAGATACATATAAACTCGGTGATACATGATAACCAATAGTCCTAGCTTTTTTGTACACACATTTTGGAAGGTTTGACACAACAGCAGTCAAATCTTTATCTAGCTGTAAAATCCTCCAATGTTTTTCTATGATTTTTTTAATATGATTAGCCTGATTATTATAAGTTGTAATAAAAAGGGGAGTTTCTGAATTCTGATCAGAAACATGTTTGTGTTTCATTTTTTTGTTATGTATTGGAGTTTTTAACAGATCATTACGTTCTTTGCTAATGGCATTATTAAAGGCTGATTGAATTACATTCTCTGAATATCCTCTCTTTCTGAATCTGTCATTTAGTATCTCTGATTCCTGTAAAAAGATTCTTCAGTAGAACAGATTCTCCGCAATCTGAGGTATTGTCCTGTTGGAATGCCACGCAGTAACGATTTTGGATCCATACAACGATCCATAAAATAGAATGATTTATTATTATCACCCGGGGGTATAAATACCGATTGGGAACTTAAACATTTTTTGATATAATGATTATGTTTCACCAATGACTATAGCTTATGATGTATAGTAAGGCTTAAACATTATTTATCTGCGTAAACTTTGTTTCTCCCACACCCCTATATATCTTATTTTGATATGAAATTGTATTTGGGTGTGTTGTATCTCTTCATGTACTGTATCCATTGTATTCCAGGATCCTCTATTGTGTATAGACATTCCTTTAATATTGTCAATTTGTTGGGCCCAATATATATTCATCATATGAAGTTTTACAACATGTACACTTCGTTAAGATATATATGTGCCTTTAGAAGTCCTCTGTATACAGTTTATATTACACATTTGTTTTTATTGTTATACCTTGCACCAATTATTTTAAACACATCTTTGCAAGGTATATGTGCTGTGTTTCTCCCCTTTGCTTCATTTTCCCTCTTTCTTTACCAGAGGAGATGACGTGGAAATCACCATGACTACATGGATGGTTTGTAAACAACTCACCACTTCGCATATACTGCGACACGTCACTTCCGGTATTCTGGATTAACCCGCGTCACTTCCGGTTTCCGGTCATGGCGGCTGAACGCTATTGAAGGCAATCAGTTGTGTATATAGAGGGGGAACACAGCACACTTACACTCACTCTCTGACGAAGCGCCACACAGGCGTGAAACGCGTAAGAGGAGGAGACCTTGCACCCATACCTGTCTGCACCATGACGTGTCAATAAAGAAAACTTTTTACTTTTCACCATTGCTGTCCTGTGGAGTCCTGTCGTTCCGCTGTGCTCTGCATTACCGCATCGTGTGGCTACCAGAATATTTACTCTACCAAGCAGATGCACGCACTTCCAGAAGAAAAACGGGCATGGTTCATGTGAGTTTTTTGCATTATTGCAATTACTGGGAGGTACTATACGGGTGTTTTTAGGCGGTCTGAGACTGTGTCCCCATTGGGAGTGATGTGGTAGGGTTTATATATCTCTGCTCACAGCACTCACCAGGACCATATATACATGTCTTTAATGTACGCCCACCTGCATACCCCAGTGAGTGACTTGTGTCTAAAACCTACCGTTTATTAACATTCTTCAATCAAGATTGTTTATATTGCTATCAACCGTGGTCATTAGTAGCACTATCTTAGAACATTGTTCTTTTACCCTGCAGTTGCTCAAAGAACTAGATTGGTCATCACATGAGCCTAGGCACAAAGTTCATCTCTCATGTCTTGCCTTCTAATACTTTCTGGGCAAGCTACCCGTTTACCTGAACAAGCTCCTCATGTACCATCAGAGATCTGACTCCATAGGCCCAAGGTTCAGCAAAGTATCCGGCTGCTCCTCCTTCTCTTATGGTGCAAAAATCTACCAGAGACTCTCACAGCCATCACAGTCTAAGTTTTTCAAAACTAAAGCTGTCTCAAATTTTAATTTGGTCTGTAACTGTTACATACGCCTATAATATATATTATCTTTAACTATGCATGTAATGTCTTGTATATAATGTATACCCAGTTCACTTATGTAACTATGGATTTGTAACCTGTATTATTTGTCATCGTAACTCTATGCCCAGGACATACTTGAAAATGAGAGATAAATCTCTATGTATTACTTCCTGGTAAAACATTTTATAAATAAAATAAATTAATTAATACATAAATAAATAAATAAATAAATAAAGGCTCTGTAGCAAATAAATAGTTACATAGTTACATAGTAGATGAGGTTATGATTAATATTTATATGTTTCAAACTGTAGCAGTGTTTTTGTAATTGGTTGGAATTTGACAGGTGGGTGATGTTAAGTAGTATATGTGTCCATAATATAGTCCAGAGTCCAGTCCATAATAATAGTCCAGAATCTGGAATCCTTTTATTGGAAGATTAAAGGAAATATTTGTATATTCATTGTATACATAAAACAGTTTGGATTAGGTAGGTAGTTGGGGTTTGGGTGTGTTAAGTAAGATCTTATTGTCAAGATGTTTGGAGCAGAGACTGTGGGGAGATCTGTGTCCACTTCTAGGGCTATAGAGGTCTGACAGAAGCATGAAAATGCAAAGGGGCCTTAGAGGATACTTTAGAGATGCTTCTCAAATGAGTCTCAGCCCAGTGCAAGTCCTGAAGATATCAAAAGAGTGTGAACAGCATTGCGTGCCAAACAGAGATAATGTGGTGCTGCAGGACTAGATCTGGCTTGCTCCAGGGCTTCTGTGAAGTGCAGATGATCATTGGTGGGTTATGGAAGGATCTATAGCTGGGCTTTAGTCCTTCAAAGGGCTATCCAGGGCTTTGTGTCAAATAGTTAATGGCAATCATGTGACTTTGGGCCACAACCATGCAGCTGAGACAGCAAGCTGCTACCGCTCAGTAACAAGAGATGGCTTGACCATTGATGCATCATCGGCAGCAGTGACATCACAACATGGGAGGCAGAAGTAAAGTTGGTGCGAGAGAGGGCTAAATCAGTGGCCTATGGAAGATTCGGTCAGCGATGCTGAAACATTGGGAAATTTGGATATTGTGCCATCACTATCTTGGTGGGATTCATGTTCATCAAAGTACAGTAGTGGAGGAGAAAATCGGTGACTGAGGTTACCAGGTCGTGGTTCATGGGGAGGGGTATCATGTTGTACAGGTGTAGAGAGGCTCACGTTTGGGTAATGAGAGGGAGCTGGGTTTTACAGGGCTAGCTTAGGATGTTGAGAATAATACTATGGATGAGATAATAAAGGAACACTTTGCATTTTGAAATAGATTAGACTCCAATAAAGATGTGTTGAATACTACTTCTATTGATGATGTATCTGGGGTAAATGTAGGTGTGGGTAATGTCCGATTTAAGAAATTAGTAGATTGGTGGACCACAAAGCAGCGCCTGGGATGTGACAGAATACGAGATCTTTATGGATTGCTGTGTCAGTTCACAAAGAGACGCATACAGACTATACTGTAATGAGTGCTCACCACAAAAAGGATGGGACCGCGAGGCTGAGGTGGGGATCTGTAAACACTGGTTCATCATCGTGTAGCCGAGTCAAGGTGTGGAGAGGTCAGATAGGAGATATACTCACCATGATCGAGGGTAGGAGACAGGAGGATAGTTGAGGTCACTTAGATGAGGTCAAGGGTAGTAGAAGGTAGAGTGGTAGATATCCAAGCTGAGGTCGAGGGTTGCAGAGATATTGGAAGTAAGGTACGGGTCCGTGGTCAAGGTAGCTGGAATGCAAGACAAGGTGAGGCAGAATTGCACAAGGCAAAGCAGGACACGGCAAGAAGAGTGCTTGTCTTAGGAGGAAACTAGTATACTCAGCCCATTGGAGCAGGGATCACTGAGCATATAAAGGTTTGTTAACAAATCAGAATAGAGGCTGCAAGGCTGCTGATGATGATTGTCTAATGAAATAGCCAATCCAAGGAAAGGTTGCACGGCTGAAATAGATGATCACAGATCAGACCACTGTTTCGTCACTGGGTGGAGTCTGCACAGTAGATTCTGATGGGGAACCAGCTGTTCCAATAATAGAATTAGCACGAGGGCGGGTCCTTCCCCTGATCATGTCATCTCGGGGGGGAGCCTGCACCCAATCCTCACATGTACTAAGCTAGCCCTTCAGGCATGCATGAGTCTGAAGAAGAGAAGGATATGATTTGGAATGGAGAGTTTATGGAAATCGTAACTCTTTAGCCTTTCGATACGAAGGTTTTGAATGTCTGATAGAAAAGAAATGATGGAAAATTGGACTTTTTTGAGAAGAAAAGAAGCTTCTTAAGACATTTGACAATTGGTTGGAAAGTTTTGTAATCTTTGCTATTGTTATACGTGAAATAACTTTTCTAAAGTGTTTGGCTTTATTTTGTTACTTGACATGATTTGGGGGTACCCATTAATTGTATGGGCGGTTAGCTTGGTATCAGTATGATAAGATATTGTTATGTCTAAAGCACTTATTCCCATGTTCTGTTATGTGGTGTGTTATTTGTTATTTATATTATTAGGTATTTCACTATGTATTTTTGTCACATTGGATGTTGCTCTGGACTTCTTTGTTTCTTGTTTAATATAATTAGCCAAATATTATTACTGTATGTAGCCCATGCAGGGCCGACTGGGAAAATTGCTGGGTTCGGTGCAGGGCAGTGGTGTGGGGCTTCATACATTCTCCTGCTCAATCTCTTGCTGTCAATATTCTTCCTCATGGCGCCGCAACATCAAATGTCATCGCTTTGCTATTACAACGGGATGACACATGACATTGCAATGTCATGTGGCGCCCCGTTATCATGGCAACGGGGCACCACAGGAATTGTCCCATTGTCATGACAATGTGACGCTGATTAACATCGTGATGGCATGTGGAGGGACACTGACAGCAAGAGATCACGCAGGAGAAGGTAAGAGAGTTACTGAGTCCCTGCACTCTCTCCTAACAATCAGTTTAATTGTTGTGGGGAAGAGCGTGAGGCCTCTGTAATCGTGGGGGCTCGGTGCAATGGCACCAATGGCCCCGCCATGAAGCTGACCCTGATGACCTGGAGCAAGGGAATTATTAATCAACCTGGCTATCCTTCCAAACCAAGGTCCACAAGATATTTGAGCATTCCCAGCCCCCACCACTGAGCCTGGTGCCATACTCCAAAAGACATCACACTGAAATGAAGATGAAGATTTAGCAATGGAATTTTACATCCCTGTAACATAGCAAGCTTTGAACAAAACATCCAATTCCAAACAACTCAACACTGACCTTCTAAGCAAACATAAAACTGGGATGAAACTGTCTGGCAGTCTATCTATTGCTTGAAACAAGAAACAAATAAGTACAGAGCAATCCAATGAGACAAAAATATACAGTGAAATACCCATACAGTATATCTCTTGAAAAAGGGTCATTTAGCTAACCCTTTGGCCAAAGCGTATAAGCCTACGGGCCACTTTCAAGGCATGACCAGTTCGCAGGTCCTAACACTAACTGATTAAAATACTTATTTACCTCTATAATTAGAGGAAGGATGGTATACTAGTGTTTCTATCTTTATGTATTTTTGTTTTTAATCACGACCAGTTCATATACCTTGTTTCAACACTTAGTATGTTACATAAGTTATTGTTGTTTCCATTGAACATATTTTTCATTGAACATATTTTGTGCAAGGTTTACTTCTGGCCGTTGTTTTATATGTTTTACATGTGGATTTTCATTGTAGTCTTTGATATATCTGCGTCATTCCTGACACCTGCCTCTCACCTCTGGTGATGAGTATTCCACGGGTGTTGGGGGTTAGACTCACTATATCTAGACCATACGTTGTGCAACAAATCACTTTTTGACAAAGGCCCATTGGCTGAAACACGTCAAAGGATTTGCTAGCTCTACACTCTACACTCTACACTTCTTGCAATAAAGTTTTTTACAGTCACGTGACCAGCCTTCACTCTTTCCTTACCTCGGTGCATCGTGTTCTCCTCCTCTCTGAGGTGTTCCTGCTTGCTATTTATCATTTTCGGTGGCACGCCGGGCTGCTGTTCACACCGCACACATCTTCACCGCCGGTCACAGACCACCCATCACGACGGATGAATCGTTCGAAGGTTGACAGTGCAACTTGAAAGGAAGAATCTACAAAGGCACGGCGCCATCGGCTACACTTGGGTGAGTCCCTTTAACTCAATTATATTAGTGCTCCAAGGGAGCCAATTGCTGTGAGAGACTGATAGCACCAGTGTTAGCCTTGCCTTGACCTGCAACTTATCTATTGAATTTGGCCAGTGTCTTATCTGTACTTCTTGAGCACCTTGTTGGTTTACCCTGTGTTTACCTGTGTTTACCTACAAAGTTCTGAGAAGGCCACTCTGTCTTCCATGATGGCTGTGGTTGAGCACATAGCCCGCATCCCTGATACAGGGATTTCTTCCCATTGGTCATCGTCTGGTGTGTACTCAGTCCCGGTCTTCTGGAAATAGCATCGGCTCCGATGTTCAGGGTTCCCGGTTTGTACTTCAATGTTATCTGGTAGTTTGAGATAGCCACCAGCCATCGGTGGCTGCTGACATCCAGGATGGTGGACGTCAGTATGTACATTAACGGATTGTTGTCCGTTCGCACTTCGAATGTGACCGCGGTCAGAAGTATGGTACTCCAATAGCATGTGGAGTCATATTCTTGGCCTCTAACCCATGCGCTGGCTAGGCCGGGAGTTGTCTTAGTTGGTTCTGGACATCCCGGGGGGTGTGAGGGTGGGAACATTTCCTACTGCCAACACGTGGTTCTCTGACTTTCAAGGTACAGGCATGGACCTCCTGTCTTGAGGGAACAAACATGATGGAGAATTGGATTTCTCTCATTTAACTGCTGAGTCGGGCACCCCAGGTCTGAGATCTCAGCAGCACCTCCAATTGTAGCACAGTTTCACCCACCCTACGGGAGATATGGCAACTAATAAGTGTGTGGTGCTTTACCTGCGGCTCACAGGGGGCCTGAACCTCCACTGCTGGGAGACTGTGGTTTACCTGGATCGTCTGGTGACAGCGTCTCCACCTGTGAGGGATCCTGACAGTGCCTGATAACCCCTTACCGGGACTCAATGTAATAAGTACACACAGAGTATGTAAAAACAGGTTTACTGACATGCAAATGATAATACCACAATTCGTATACCTAGGCTTCACACGGCCTTACCCACACACCTATGCACCACTGTCCATCCACTTAGTCCACACCCCAGTGAGAGTGTACCCCCAATGTACAGAGGTGCCCTTGGCACTTAACCAACCTTGTGTCCACAGTAGCAACCCCATCCGGAAGTGTGTGACAGCGCTGCCCACAGTGTTATAGTTTGTGCACTTTGTAAATAGTGGTATAACTGCCGGGTGCTCCAAGACCAGGTAGCATCATCTGAAGACAAGGGTCCATCCGGTCCCACGCCATCGCCGTCAGCGATGAGTCTGCCTCCACATGGGGTGGTATCCAGCTGGAGGCTCCCACCTAAACAGTCTCTTTATGCAGTGGTGGTCTTGTCCCAGACCACAGGCCACATATACTGCACGGCATCCTCTGCTGTGTGCCTTACACTAATCAGATAATGTAGCAGCCACAACCCAACCTAAAGGGGAGTCGAGGCCTAGCTGGGGCCTAATAAGGGGTCTCTGGCCTAGTGCAGGGGCCACAGACACCCTGCACATACACCCTCACCCTTCTGTGTCCCATCTGCACGCCAAATGTATGAACTCCCTAGGCAGGGAATTCCTGGTGCCCTATTGGCTGCTGTGCGATCTTGCAGCCCAATGGCCTTCTGGGGCTGTAGTACCTGCAGAGCATCTTTCCTAAGATGGCCACCGTGCACTGCGCATGCATGCGCCTCTCCCTAATGGCAGTCGCAACTTGGGGCATCACTGCGCATGCGCGAGCCATCTGCACATGCGCACGCATATTGAAGATGGCGGCTCCCTTAGGAGTAAGCCGTTGGGGACCCCCCTCCACCGACCACAACGCCCCCGCATGCTCCCGGCCCCCACCGGACACATCCGTGCACCTCCCCTCTCTCTCCCCGGCCTTTGCTGCCAGTTGCAGCCGCAGACAGAGGTAAGGGGACCCAGGGGGACCTGGCCACATAAAAATAGATTTTTTCAGTTTATAATATAAAGTATCTGCACATCATCAGTCTCACTAATCCTCATTTCTTTAATAAATACAACACAGTAGGTCAACATTTGTAATCTGTTTCTTAACAGATACAAAATAAAATAAATAGCATTTATATATTTAAATAAATAGGAAGATGTAACACTAAAATATATCTAAATATAAATAAATACATACAATCAAGAAATAAATAATACACATATTTATAAATAACATTACAGAAACTTGTTATTTGAACTAAGAACCAAACCATTCTTATTTCTCAAAGTTTTTGGGAACAGTTTAATATATCTCTTAAAGATTGTAAACTTTAAATTAATTTCTTGAAGGCTTATATATATATATAAAAATAATAATACTAAGTACAGTAAGTTGTTTTTAGTACTATGCAATCTAAATTATATGAACAATATACTGCACTCTTAACGATATGCTATAACATTAGCAATAAAGTATACATCATAAAAAGAAAAGGAATAAACAGATTTTGCACTTGACAAACTAAGTTTAATGCACAACATAAAAAATAACTATTTTAAATAGCATGTTTACGATTGAAATGTTGCTGATTCTAACAAATGTATAGCAATTGGTGTTTCTTGAGATGAGAAATAGTTAAAAAGAGCTAATCTATTGTTCAATACACATGTTCTCATTTCACAAGGTTTAACAAGGACAAGAAAAGAAGGCCTGATAAAGTAACCCATCTGGAACAATCACAGTAACTTTCTTCAAATGCCTAGAATAGCAGGTGAGCAGGAATTACAAGTAGCAAAAGTGGTGCTTAAATGAAAGTACCCACTTTACTTCTGGTTCAATAGGTATCTAGCTTTCATAGACACTCATGTTTCTGGAAAATCGTTAAGCCTCTCATAAAACTATTATTTTGTTATTTCTAGAGAAAATAAACGGCTCAGGAAATATTTAGTTTAACATAGACTTATTCTTGTATCTTTATTGTATCAATACAAATAAGACTGTTATATGTCATTTGCAAGAAAAAAATATTTATCGGAAATTTAGGTCTGACGAAAAACCCCGGCAAAAACTGCATTTTTGTGAATCATTGCAAATTGTGGGTTAATCCCATCAAAAGTAAAGATTAAAGGATTGATATTATCATTATTTTTGTAATAGATACTTATGGCCTCATAAAATAATAAAAATGTACGTGACTAACTATTACTTCAAGTTCATTCAAAGGGGCTTATTCACAAAGCAATACTAGCTGCATCACACATTGGAAGATCACTGAAATGAATAGTTATGGCCACGATGTGAAACAACTTTATTGATAGTGAATAACCCTCAACGGTTGCCCATCTGAAAGTATTTATTTTAAGGCAGCCTTGTTATCTACCTCTCATTTTTTTACAGGATGCAAATCAGGGTGTCCGCTGAAGCTGAACCGCCCTATTGTCAACTTTGGGACCTCCAGATTCACAAGGTACGTACCGGTAAAGTTTCTGGATGTAAATCTCCCTCCAGGGGAAACAAAATTACTGCCAAATCTTGGGCCAATAGAAAATCGTAACATTATGGGTTGTGGGTTGTTGTGGTTGTGGACAGCCATTTCAATTCCATTTAAATCTTTAAGTGCCAGAGGGGATGCAGCGCCAGTGTGCCCCAGCCACTCTGGCACATTGTGATCTTGTGACTGCATCTTGGACAATGTCACTGATTACAGGAACGGAAGAGTAGGAGTCTTCTTGCATTCCCATGCCTGCTAGATCGCACTCACCCTAGACAATGACTTGAAGGCCCATGCAGTAGCCAGTACGCCATGGGACTCCAGCAGTGCCAGACCCCATGATGTGGTGGCTACATCATGGGGCACTGGAAGGGTTAAAAAACAGAACCGGTACGGCAGGAGGATGAAAAAAGCCTGGTTCAACTCTAGAGGACCCTCTGTTGCAATCCAATGAAAGAAAAAGGGGCAAGTTGTGTGGGATTGTGGCTTCAAGTTTTTTAATTACCTTTTCTACTATCATCTTTTTGCAAAATTTAGACAAAATCTGTACCCTTTACCAAAATCCATACCCCCTACCAAAATCCATACCCCTACCAAAATCCATTCCCCCTAACAAAATTCATATGCCCTAACAAAATCCGTGCTCGCTACCAAATCCTTACCCCCTACCAAAATCCGTCAACAGAATAGGGACTAAACAATCCGAGTTGATTCTTCCGAATCAGCCATTTGATACTCTATGGGTGATTTTTAAGAATCTGCACTCAGATTCCCCATTGAATACGAAACCCACATTGCGGATTGTTAAAAATCTGCTCTCGTTCTCTCTCTCTCCCACCTCGTATTTAATCTGAGTGCAGATTTTTAACAATCCGACCATGGATTATTAATCCGCCATGAGAATTGTCAGTGATAGAAAAACAAATCCGATAAAAGCGGATCACCCTTTATGAGATTGATCCGCAGAAATCTGCTGACCAAAGGAACCGGTCAATCCTTGGCAGATCCAAAGCCGCAAAATTATTTCGCCCATCTCCACTAGTGATCTTGAAAGTACAGCTCTCAAAATTTCAAAGGATGTTTTGTTACAGTGATATTGACTGCAAGGTTTTCTTTTATGATGTTTTCTCTATAGGAACTGGTTGTCTCGCTGCCAATAAAAGGACTAACTGCAGCTGCTATTACTGATCATCTCTTTTTTTAAAGAAAGTAAAGCAAGAGACTAATTACATTGATAGATGAAGGCAGCAATGCTGGCATAGACTGAAAACAGCCATTGCTGTATAAAAATATAACTATTGACTATTCATGTTAAAAAGATTATTTTACTGCTATAGTTTTATTTTTTATTTATTTGATCTTTTCAGGAATGTCTGGTACCGCCATACTGTATTTAATGCAATCATTAACGCACATCATTATAATGCTTACTATAACTGTATCAAAACTACTGCAAAATTACATATATTTTAAAAGCATGTGTAAAGAATGTTATGAACTTCTAATGAACATTTCCAGTTGGTAAAGTTTTATAAAGTCAAATTGAATAATGAACTTGACATTCTGATGTGTTCTCCTCTCGAAAGTTGGAGGAAGATGTCAAATTGCATTAACTGGAAATAATATTTATCATGTAGGTGAAAGTATGACTAATTATAAGAAATTCACCAGATCAAGTACATTCTTAAAAGTTAATATGGACACCTTTGTACATCAATTTTCCAGCAGTTGCTTTTAAGTATGTACCAATGAATAATGTAACTTATCAGGTAGTAAATGTTAAGCCTTTTATCAGTGGTATATAATTTGGTGAAAATAGTATGGTGACATTTAGTGCCTGTATGGTCCATCTATGGTTAATGGTCAATTGCTCTTAGTATTGTGAATTTAATGGAACATTTTACTTTGACTTTTTATTATAATTTGGAAAACTACTTGCATTTTCTTTCTTGGGTGCAGTAAATTCCTTAATACTCCTTTTATTTTGATAATTTTATATATATATATATATATATATATATATATATATATATATATATATATACTTAGAGACCTATGCACTAAAGGTTCATAAAAAAAATCGCCGGGACATTTATATCGCCGTTTTTTGGACCGTTGCTATCACGGTATTCAGAAAGCCTCGTTACCAAGTTACCGCCAGCGATAGGATCGACCCTCTGAAAAGGCCTTACCCGGCGATTCATTTCTGCTACAGAGAGAGCTATTCAGAGAGAGCCGCCTCTCCCAGCGAAAATCTCGCCCAAAATGTATGGTTTTTAATATACATTTTCTTCCTAGTGTAGATAAGCAGGGGGTCTCTGGAGCAGAACCCCATTGGTTTGAGGTCCAGGGACACCCTAATTCACGAGAAAGAGGCCCCGTTATGGGGTGCCGGTATCTCCTATGCATTGGATTCATGCACCCAATAATGGGGCCTGTATCTCGAGAAGTAGGGGGTCCCCGGACCACAAACAAATGCGGTTCTGCTTTGGAGACCCCTGATCATCTACACTAGGAAGAAAATGTATATTAAAAAATATTTAGAAAACACCAATACACCACCCACCCCCAGTGCCCCCCCCCATACTGTAAAACCATGATTTATTTTTTAACATACAGGATTAATACCCCAGGCCGATGGGGGTCCCTGGTGGGCCCAACTGGTGTCCACAGGCCCCACAGTTTACCCCGCGGGGTGCCCACAGGTGTCTGGGTGTCTCCGGGTGGTCGCCACTAGGTGCCGTGGGTCTCCAGGTGGTACCCGCGGGTCCCTGTGGGCCACAATGGTGTCCACGGGTGGTCCTGCAGATGTCTGGGGATCCCCGGGTCATCCCCAAAGGTGTGGGGCCCCCGGTTCTTCTTTAGCTGGCTAGTGTTTTTATTTATTGAATGGTGGTGTTTCGGTGGTTTTTAATGTTTTATCATTGTGTCTTTTGTGCATTAATGTTCCCATTGAGTGCTATAGTGGCTTATCATGCCCATATTATTATATGGGTATGATGTGCTACTATACTACTGAATGGGTACAGGGTGGGTATAGTGGGTCTGGGGTAGGTGCTTAGGCCTCCCGGGTGGGTAGCGGGGCAGGGGTGGTTAACTACTTAATTACTATAGCGGTTATTAACCGCAATGGTAATCACCTTTGGGGTTAGGCGACATAAGATTGTATTTATTATGTATGTATGCTTTCTGGCAACGGAGGACAGGGACCTGATGAGGATGCCCTTCATCTTGGCTGTGGTAAGTAGAAATGTACTTATTTACTTTAATTATGCTGTCTAATGTTGTGTTTAATAATGGGCAAATAATCTATTATCCATATCTGGATAATAGTTATTTTGCACATTACTGTACAGTATGTGTTTGGTGGTGAGGACCCCCGGATGCACACGCATACCAACTGTTTAGGCCTTGTGGGTGGGTAGCGGGAGGGGTTAACTCCATCATTACCGTAACGGTATAAACCACTAAGGTAATGAAGGGGTAAAGTCCACCCTTAATCCCCCCGCAAGGCCTAAACACCCACAAAGGGCCAAATACCCCATTCACCCACCCTGCTACCCACAATAAGCCTGGCATGGGTGGTTAACCCCTTCATTGCCTTAGCGGTTAGCCGCTAAGGTAATGAAGTGTCCTGTAAATGCATTTTTCCTGCATCTGATTCATGCCGGGGTTCTCTGGTGCTGGTATTAATGGTATCAGCTCCGGAGACCCCCGGCATCAATCTGATGCAGGAAAAAGGCCTGATTTTTTCTAAGTCCCATCTCTCCGATTATCGACGCTCATCGCCAGCTTCTCCCCACCAACTTTTCCTGGCGTTTGGATTTGGGGAGGAAATCGCCATTCTAGAGTGCGATAGGCGTCGGTAACCTACTCACTGCTACTAGAATTGTGCGAGTTTATGAACATTCCGAAAAGCGTTGATAAGTGGCTTCTGACACCATGTGAGTGCATTTTTATCTTGTTCTATAATTTTTTTTTACAAGTACACACTATGTTGGGGTTTTCATTTTATTAAGGAAGGTGACCAGACCCTATGGATTATATATACCCCAGAGACAGACTACACAAAGAAACCCTATTGCCATTATTTTGGCCCACGCTTATAAAGAATGAGGAATATGTGAGTACACACTTCACAGGACTTTAAGATTCACAGATCACAATATTGTGTTTGAACATATTGCACTATATTCTGTATGTTTCTCTATTTTGCATACACCTGCGCTCCCCAACTATCCGGACAACTATGTTTTATGTTTTGGCTGTGATATATATATTTTTTTTACCACAATATGTCTTTTATAAGTAGTTTATTGATTTAGAGAGATCCTATGTAAGTGCACAATTTATATCGACAAAGCAAAAAGAGGAGAAAATACTAAGGTATTAACTATAAAGAAATTCACAAAGTAGCACACCACCCAATAATATAATTAATAATAAATAACTTTAATAGTAAATAGGTTACATAAAACATATATCACTGTACAAGAAAAACTGTGAATAAAATACACAGCATAGAGCGTACTTTCAAACAATAAATCTTACAGTAACTGGTTGAAAAAATGCCAGTATAAGACTAAGTGATTGTGCGCTATGGTGGATATATGTTCACAACCACATAATGATAGTGAATGTTTACCAAACTATCCCAGATGCAGATACATTTTTTTTAAATGACAAGAAAAGAACTGGCATGCATTTCTTACTTAAATACCCAAAGGTTTTTATTTATCAAAGTTTCGCAGCTATAAATGTGGCGCAAGACAAGAGCAAACAACTGCATTCCATTTATCAAAGGAAAAAAGGCCAGTGATTTTAACTGAATAGTAAGGATGGATGGAACTGTTAAAATCCGTTTCCTGGAATTTCCCGGGCTTTTCATTAAAAATCCGTTCCGCAGCGTAAAATGAATCAAAATTAAACAAAAACGTAATTCTTTTATTTTTGATCCAGTTTGCCCCTCTTTTGCAGCTGGAAAAGATACTTAATAAAGTTTCCTGGCTACAACACCAAAGCAAAACAAATGGAAAAGAAAGCACTATACTGTATTTATCAAAGAGATCCCATAAGAAGCCCTTAAGGGGTCAATTATGAAAGCCCAGCCGTTTCAAATCTTGGGCAAAGAGGTGTGTTTTGCACCAGTTGTGCCCCAATGTTATACATATGTAACCCATATCCCCCCCCCCCCCCCCAGACACAGATGCCATATCTAGGGAGTGGTGAGGGCTGGCTACATGTGCTTTGGTGGTGCGTACCTGCCGGTTACAGGAGGGCCTGAGCTTCCCGCGGTGATGTTGGGGACGCAGGACCAGGCTTGTGGGGTAGTTGCCTCCATTCTCCTAGTGATGGAGCACCTGCATCTTCTATAACTTCCCAGGGATATGGGGTAGGACCCTTATAGAAGAAGAACCCTGGTCCCAGGGTGAATGCTCCAGAATCACACAGTCTTAGGTAAAATCAGCAAGGTCTTTATTGTCTTTCTGGCACACAGCAGCAGCAGTACACGACAGGTTATATGCAAAGGCACTCCAAATGTACACCAGATCTCCTCCTCTTCTCCTCTCCTCCATATTGTACTCCTGCAGGATGGTCTCTGGGGGCCTTAATACCCCCAATGCCCACCGCAGAGGGTATCCTCTGGGTAGGGGCAGATTCTCCCCCTCACCCCTCAGTAGGGTGAGGAGGGGCATTGGTCCACTCTAGCTCTGCTTACTCTCCAAACTCATAGGACCGTAGTCTCTCTCTCCTGGTCCCAGGGCAGAACCTCTCTCCTCCAACTCCACATAAGGAACCCAAACAGCCCAACTGTCCTCCTCCAACTCCCCGGACAGAACGACTGTCACTCACAGGAACTGGCAACTAAATAGAGTCAGCCCCACCCCTCATTATGTCAGCAGGACCTCCCCTCTGTCTCATGCCTGCAGCAGAGTCAGGGGCCTGCATCTATCACTCAGGGCAGGGCGTGAAGGGGGAAAACCCATGATTACTACTGGCGCCTGCCCTTAACAGGACTTACCACAGTAGGAGAAAGATATATAGCCCGTGCTGTTTACAGGGGGCTACAAATAGAAGACATTGATAAATGATCCTCTTGGTGTTAACCCTTTGATAAACCTGGTGCAATTGTTTTGCATAGGATTATCCCTAGTTTTAGAGCCAGCAGACTACAACATATTGCCCCCCACCTTTCCCCCCAAAATGATATTCAATTGAGTTATATATATGGCTGCCGTTACTTTGCAATAAAAAGTGACTATCAAGTAGTTTTTGCACTGCCACGATTTTATGAATTACACCCAGCATCCTCTACTTAATATATTCAAAGCAGGTAATGATGCGCGAAGGGAGAAGCGAGAAGCTCACTGAGTCAAGACACTGACTGTAAATAATGATACTGAGTTTGAATCAGTTCAATTCCTGGCATCAGTTCCTTGTGACCTTGGGCAGGTCACGTTACCTCCCTGTGCCTCAGGCACCAAAAACATAGATTGTAAACTTGGGACTGTGTCTGAAAAATTCCTATGTGCTGAGTACCCCATACTATACTGTAACAGAAGCGCTTTGAGTCCTATTGGGATAAAAGCGCTATATTAAATAAAGTTCTTATTAATATGATGTATGACTTCCCGTTCATCAATAGAAATTTATGCCTATAAAACATATCAATTAAGCTTATTTCAGTCAGGATTAGAAAGCGAATTCTCAAGAAGGACTTTCTCTTTAATGTTTGTCCATTTTATTGAGTATTATTTATTAAAGTCTCCTGCAAAACTTGTGCAAAGATACTGCTATACGACAATCAAGGCAAAAATTTCCCATTGAAACTAATACTATTTTCTTCTTTTTCCTCAGTTTTCCAGTCAGGAAACTTTGATAAATAGACCTCATGCATGTTCTTCACCCCTAGAGATAAAGTAACTATACACATTGTGACATTTCTGTTGACATATTGGGGCTGCTAGTTTCAATGATTTTCCGTTGGCATTGTTTTTGTGTGTAAGGGGGTCACCCCCGGTTCCCCTGATCTTCCATTGCCCCCTGCCTTACCCCTGTGGCAGTGGAGGAAGGGGACGGCGACTTCTCCCGGCGGGCACCGCCCTCTTGGTTATGGCGCGAGCTTCACCCATGCGCAGTAAATATCGCGCATGCGGTCCCCATAGAAAAGAGCTGTACCAAGAACTACAATTCCCAGCAGCCTCTGGGGACTGCACTTTCACCCTTGTCACAGGCAGCATTGAAGCCAATAGAGCTGGCAGATTCTCATGCTGCAGAGTTGCAACAATGTTGTGTGCAGACAGGATTTTTGTTAGTCAGAGCGAGGAGCAGCCAAGGGAAGGAGGTAGGGTACAGGAGTCAGTGACTCCCTGTACTAGGCCAGCAACCCCCAAGGCCCGAGAAAGTCCTGACTCCCCCATTAGAGAGACTGTTGCCAGGGACAGCCCTCAGGTTAGGGACCCTGTCACTTGCATCAGTTGGAGCAGCGGAGCAGAAGGGGAAGGAAGGGTGCAGGGAGCGAGTGAAGCTCCTGCATCGCGTAAGGTCCCCCTCTCCCAGGTAGGCCCCAACTCCCCACCAGGTTAGTGGGTAATTGATAGGGACGGCCCCAGTTAGGGACTCTGCCCTTAGTGTGTGTGTGTGCTGTCTTGTCAGAGTCACGGCTGTCAGTGCTGTGAGGTCTGAAAGGCAGGCACAGTGTTGTGCAGCACGTTTGCTGTACGTACCAAGTAGGTGACAGTGCGTTACTGCAAGTACTAGGTACAAGGTAGTTAGAGTTCGGACCGGGAAGAGCTAGGGGGACGACAAAACAAAAAGAGGAGAAAATACTAAGGTATTAACTATAAAGAAATTCACAAAGTAGCACACCACCCAATAATATAATTAATAATAAATAACTTTAATAGTAAATAGGTTACATAAAACATATATCACTGTACAAGAAAAACTGTGAATAAAATACACAGCATAGAGCGTACTTTCAAACAATAAATCTTACAGTAACTGGTTGAAAAAATGCCAGTATAAGACTAAGTGATTGTGCGCTATGGTGGATATATGTTCACAATCACATAATGATAGTGAATGTTTACCAAACTATCCCAGATGCAGATACATTTTTTTTAAATGACAAGAAAAGAACTGGCATGCATTTCTTACTTAAAGACCCAAAGGTTTTTATTTATCAAAGTTTCGCAGCTATAAATGTGGAGCAAGACAAGAGAAAACAACTGCATTCCATTTATCAAAGGAAAAAAGGCCAGTGATTTTAACCGAATAGTAAGGATGGATGGAACTGTTAAAATCCGTTTCCTGGAATTTCCCGGGCTTTTCATTAAAAATCCGTTCCGCAGCGTAAAATGAATCAAAATTAATCAAAAACGTAATTCTTTTATTTTTGATCCAGTTTGCCCCTCTTTTGCAGCAGGAAAAGTTACTTACTAAAGTTTCCTGGCTACAACACCAAAGCAAAACAAATGGAAAAGAAATCACTATATTTATCAAAGAGATCCCATAAGAAGCCCTTAAGGGGTCAATTATGAAAGCCCAGCAGTTTCAAATCTTGGGCAAAGAGGTGTGTTTTGCACCAGTTGTGCCCCAATGTTATACATATGTAACCCATATCCCCCCCCCCCCCAGACACAGATGCCATATCTAGGGAGTGGTGAGGGCTGGCTACATGTGCTTTGGTGGTGCGTACCTGCCGGTTACAGGAGGGCCTGAGCTTCCCGCGGTGATGTTGGGGACACAGGACCAGGCTTGTGGGGTAGTTGCCTCCATTCTCCTAGTGATGGAGCACCTGCATCTTCTATAACTTCCCAGGGATATGGGGTAGGACCCTTATAGAAGAAGAACCCTGGTCCCAGGGTGAATGCTCCAGAATCACACAGTCTTAGGTAAAATCAGCAAGGTCTTTATTGTCTTTCTGGCACACAGCAGCAGCAGTACACGACAGGTTATATGCAAAGGCACTCCAAATGTACACCAGATCTCCTCCTCTTCTCCTCTCCTCCATATTGTACTCCTTCAGGATGGTCTCTGGGGGCCTTAATACCCCCAATGCCCACCGCAGAGGGTATCCTCTGGGTAGGGGCAGATTCTCCCCCTCACCCCTCAGTAGGGTGAGGAGGGGCATTGGTCCACTCTAGCTCTGCTTACTCTCCAAACTCATAGGACCGTAGTCTCTCTCTCCTGGTCCCAGGGCAGAACCTCTCTCCTCCAACTCCACATAAGGAACCCAAACAGCCCAACTGTCCTCCTCCAACTCCCCGGACAGAACGACTGTCACTCACAGGAACTGGCAACTAAATAGAGTCAGCCCCACCCCTCATTATGTCAGCAGGACCTCCCCTCTGTCTCATGCCTGCAGCAGAGTCAGGGGCCTGCATCTATCACTCAGGGCAGGGCGTGAAGGGGGAAAACCCATGATTACTACTGGCGCCTGCCCTTAACAGGACTTACCACAGTAGGAGAAAGATATATAGCCCGTGCTGTTTACAGGGGGCTACAAATAGAAGACATTGATAAATGATCCTCTTGGTGTTAACCCTTTGATAAACCTGGTGCAATTGTTTTGCATAGGATTATCCCTAGTTTTAGAGCCAGCAGACTACAACATATTGCCCCCCACCTTTCCCCCCAAAATGATATTCAATTGAGTTATATATATGGCTGCCGTTACTTTGCAATAAAAAGTGACTATCAAGTAGTTTTTGCACTGCCACGATTTTATGAATTACACCCAGCATCCTCTACTTAATATATTCAAAGCAGGTAATGATGCGCGAAGGGAGAAGCGAGAAGCTCACTGAGTCAAGACACTGACTGTAAATAATGATACTGAGTTTGAATCAGTTCAATTCCTGGCATCAGTTCCTTGTGACCTTGGGCAGGTCACGTTACCTCCCTGTGCCTCAGGCACCAAAAACATAGATTGTAAACTTGGGACTGTGTCTGAAAAATTCCTATGTGCTGAGTACCCCATACTATACTGTAACAGAAGCGCTTTGAGTCCTATTGGGATAAAAGCGCTATATTAAATAAAGTTCTTATTAATATGATGTATGACTTCCCGTTCATCAATAGAAATTTATGCCTATAAAACATATCAATGAAGCTTATTTCAGTCAGGATTAGAAAGCGAATTCTCAAGAAGGACTTTCTCTTTAATGTTTGTCCATTTTATTGAGTATTATTTATTAAAGTCTCCTGCAAAACTTGTGCAAAGATACTGCTATACGACAATCAAGGCAAAAATTTCCCATTGAAACTAATACTATTTTCTTCTTTTTCCTCAGTTTTCCAGTCAGGAAACTTTGATAAATAGACCTCATGCATGTTCTTCACCCCTAGAGATAAAGTAACTATACACATTGTGACATTTCTGTTGACATATTGGGGCTGCTAGTTTCAATGATTTTCCGTTGGCATTGTTTTTGTGTGTAAGGGGGTCACCCCCGGTTCCCCTGATCTTCCATTGCCCCCTGCCTTACCCCTGTGGCAGTGGAGGAAGGGGACGGCGACTTCTCCCGGCGGGCACCGCCCTCTTGGTTATGGCGCGAGCTTCACCCATGCGCAGTAAATATCGCGCATGCGGTCCCCATAGAAAAGAGCTGTACCAAGAACTACAATTCCCAGCAGCCTCTGGGGACTGCACTTTCACCCTTGTCACAGGCAGCATTGAAGCCAATAGTGCTGACAGATTCTCATGCTGCAGAGTTGCAACAATGTTGTGTGCAGACAGGATTTTTGTTAGTCAGAGCGAGGAGCAGCCAAGGGAAGGAGGTAGGGTACAGGAGTCAGTGACTCCCTGTACTAGGCCAGCAACCCCCAAGGCCCGAGAAAGTCCTGACTCCCCCATTAGAGAGACTGTTGCCAGGGACAGCCCTCAGGTTAGGGACCCTGTCACTTGCATCAGTTGGAGCAGCGGAGCAGAAGGGGAAGGAAGGGTGCAGGGAGCGAGTGAAGCTCCTGCATCGCGTAAGGTCCCCCTCTCCCAGGTAGGCCCCAACTCCCCACCAGGTTAGTGGGTAATTGATAGGGACGGCCCCAGTTAGGGACTCTGCCCTTAGTGTGTGTGTGCTGTCTTGTCAGAGTCACGGCTGTCAGTGCTGTGAGGTCTGAAAGGCAGGCACAGTGTTGTGCAGCACGTTTGCTGTACGTACCAAGTAGGTGACAGTGCGTTACTGCAAGTACTAGGTACAAGGTAGTTAGAGTTCGGACCGGGAAGAGCTAGGGGGACGACAAAACAAAAAGAGGAGAAAATACTAAGGTATTAACTATAAAGAAATTCACAAAGTAGCACACCACCCAATAATATAATTAATAATAAATAACTTTAATAGTAAATAGGTTACATAACACATATATCACTGTACAAGAAAAACTGTGAATAAAATACACAGCATAGAGCGTACTTTCAAACAATAAATCTTACAGTAACTGGTTGAAAAAATGCCAGTATAAGACTAAGTGATTGTGCGCTATGGTGGATATATGTTCACAATCACATAATGATAGTGAATGTTTACCAAACTATCCCAGATGCAGATACATTTTTTTTAAATGACAAGAAAAGAACTGGCATGCATTTCTTACTTAAAGACCCAAAGGTTTTTATTTATCAAAGTTTCGCAGCTATAAATGTGGAGCAAGACAAGAGCAAACAACTGCATTCCATTTATCAAAGGAAAAAAGGCCAGTGATTTTAACCGAATAGTAAGGATGGATGGAACTGTTAAAATCCGTTTCCTGGAATTTCCCGGGCTTTTCATTAAAAATCCGTTCCGCAGCGTAAAATGAATCAAAATTAATCAAAAACGTAATTCTTTTATTTTTGATCCAGTTTGCCCCTCTTTTGCAGCAGGAAAAGTTACTTACTAAAGTTTCCTGGCTACAACACCAAAGCAAAACAAATGGAAAAGAAAGCACTATATTTATCAAAGAGATCCCATAAGAAGCCCTTAAGGGGTCAATTATGAAAGCCCAGCAGTTTCAAATCTTGGGCAAAGAGGTGTGTTTTGCGCCAGTTGTGCCCCAATGTTATACATATGTAACCCATATTCCCCCCCCCCCCCCCTGCAGACACAGATGCCATATCTAGGGAGTGGTGAGGGCTGGCTACATGTGCTTTGGTGGTGCGTACCTGCCGGTAACAGGAGGGCCTGAGCTTCCCGCGGTGATGTTGGGGACACAGGACCAGGCTTCTGGGGTAGTTGCCTCCATTCTCCTAGTGATGGAGCACCTGCATCTTCTATAACTTCCCAGGGATATGGGGTAGGACCCTTATAGAAGAAGAACCCTGGTCCCAGGGTGAATGCTCCAGAATCACACAGTCTTAGGTAAAATCAGCAAGGTCTTTATTGTCTTTCTGGCACACAGCAGCAGCAGTACATGACAGGTACTCCAAATGTACACCAGATCTCCTCCTCTTCTCCTCTCCTCCACATTGTACTCCTGCAGGATGGTCTCTGGAGGCCTTAATACCCCCAATGCCCACCGCAGAGGGTATCTTCTGGGTAGGGGCAGATTCTCCCCCTCACCCCTCAGTAGGGTGAGGAGGGGCATTGGTCCACTCTAGCTCTGCTTACTCTCCAAACTCATAGGACCGTAGTCTCTCTCTCCTGGTCCCAGGGCAGAACCTCTCTCCTCCAACTCCACATAAGGAACCCAAACAGCCCAACTGTCCTCCTCCAACTCCCCGGACAGAACGACTGTCACTCACAGGAACTGGCAACTAAATAGAGTCAGCCCCACCCCTCATTATGTCAGCAGGACCTCCCCTCTGTCTCATGCCTGCAGCAGAGTCAGGGGCCTGCATCTATCACTCAGGGCAGGGCGTGAAGGGGGAAAACCCATGATTACTACTGGCGCCTGCCCTTAACAGGACTTACCACAGTAGGAGAAAGATATATAGCCCGTGCTGTTTACAGGGGGCTACAAATAGAAGACATTGATACATGATCCTCTTGGTGTTAACCCTTTGATAAACCTGGTGCAATTGTTTTGCATAGGATTATCCCTAGTTTTAGAGCCAGCAGACTACAACATATAGCCCCCCACCTTTCCCCCCAAAATGATATTCAATTGAGTTATATATATGGCTGCCGTTACTTTGCAATAAAAAGTGACTATCAAGTAGTTTTTGCACTGCCACGATTTTGTGAATTACACCCAGCATCCTCTACTTAATATATTCAAAGCAGGTAATGATGCGCAAAGGGAGAAGCGAGAAGCTCACTGAGTCAAGACACTGACTGTAAATAATGATACTGAGTTTGAATCAGTTCAATTCCTGGCATCAGTTCCTTGTGACCTTGGGCAGGTCACGTTACCTCCCTGTGCCTCAGGCACCAAAAACATAGATTGTAAACTTGGGACTGTGTCTGAAAAATTCCTATGTGCTGAGTACCCCATACTATACTGTAACAGAAGCGCTTTGAGTCCTATTGGGATAAAAGCGCTATATTAAATAAAGTTCTTATTAATATGATGTATGACTTCCCGTTCATCAATAGAAATTTATGCCTATAAAATATATCAATGAAGCTTATTTCAGTCAGGATTAGAAAGCGAATTCTCAAGAAGGACTTTCTCTTTAATGTTTGTCCATTTTATTGAGTATTATTTATTAAAGTCTCCTGCAAAACTGGTGCAAAGATACTGCTATACAACAATCAAGGCAAAAATTTCCCATTGAAACTAATACTATTTTGTTCTTTTTCCTCAGTTTTCCAGTCAGGAAACTTTGATAAATAGACCTCATGCATGTTCTTCACCCCTAGAGATAAAGTAACTATACACATTGTGACATTTCTGTTGACATATTGGTGCTGCTAGTTTCAATGATTTTCCGTTGGCATTGTTTTTGTGTGTTATTGGGTCACCCCCGGTTCCCCTGATCTTCCTTTGCCCCCTGCCTTACCCCTGTGGCAGTGGAGGAAGGGGACGGCGACTTCTCCCGGCGGGCACCGCCCTCTTGGTTATGGCGCGAGCTTCGCCAATACGCAGTAAATATCGCGCACGCGGTCCCCATAGAAAAGAGCTGTACCAAGAACTACAATTCCCAGCAGCCTCTGGGGACTGCACTTTCACCCTTGTCACAGGCAGCATTGAAGCCAATAGAGCTGGCAGAATCTCATGCTGCAGAGTTGCAACAATGTTGTGTGCAGACAGGATTTTTGTTAGTCAGAGCGAGAAGCAGCCAAGGGAAGGAGGTAGGGTACAGGAGTCAGTGACTCCCTGTACTAGGCCAGCAACCCCCAAGGTCCGAGATAGTCCTGACTCCCCCATTAGAGTGAGTGTTGCCAGGGACAGCCCTCAGGTTAGGGACCCTGTCAATTGCATCAGTTGGAGCAGCGGAACAGAAGGGGAAGGAAGGGTGCAGGGAGCGAGTGAAGCTCCTCCATCGCGTAAGGTCCCCCTCTCCCAGGTAGGCCCCAACTCCCCACCAGGTTAGTGGGTAATTGATAGGGACGGCCCCAGTTAGGGACTCTGCCCTTAGTGTGTGTGTGCTGTCTTGTCAGAGTCACGGCTGTCAGTGCTGTGAGGTCTGACAGGCAGGCACAGTGTTGTGCAGCACGTTTGCTGTACGTACCAAGTAGGTGGCAGTGCGTTACTGCAAGTACTAGGTACAAGGTAGTTAGAGTTAGGACCGGGAAGAGCTATGGGGATGGGATAGTCCAGTTAACCCCTTAGGTCCCAGGTAGGTCCTCACTCCCCAGCTTGTGGTGCTACAGGGACAGGCCCTAGGTTAGGGACCGTGTCACGTAGTGCCAGTGATAGATAGGGACACAGCGGACGCTGCGCTTGCTGAAAGGAGACTTGGGCTCAAGTCTATGCCCAGAGACAGAGACTATCTTCAGAGTGGGATCGCCCCTGGCGGACCCCAACCAAGGAACCACCGGATCAGACGGGATCACCGGTCGACAGATCCTTTGCGAAGTCCTTGCATGCCCGAGTGCAGGAGCGCTCAGCAGGGACTCTATAAGTGCACCAACAAATCATAACGTTCTCTTAACACATAGTGGCAGCGCTGACCACGGGACAAAGGGGTTGGGCTGTGGTAACACCGTGTGGGGATGTTATAATGTTGTGATGTTATGAGTATGATGTAATAGTTATCCTTTGTTCATTCAGTAAACCTGTTATCCATAATACTGGTGTATGTGGTTTCTGGGTGGGTTTCTATGTTAGGGTCATTCTACATTCCCATAGAATCCTACATAGGTGGAGGCGCTGAAACCAAGAAACGTTCCAGAGGATTCACCCCAGGCTCTCACTAGCGGAGGCTCAGGCCTCCTGTGAGCCTGACAGGTATACTCACCACACCTGGTAACACCATATGCTCTCCGAACCCACACCATATCTGCGATTGGGGGGGGGGGGGGGAATACCCGTTACATGTGTATGTTTTGAAACATGTTAAATGCACATTTTAAAATGATCTTTTCAATTTTCTTTTTACAATGTGCTGCAGATCAAGACACCACTGAAGGCAAATGAATGCTCTCTTATACTGATAATGAAGATTGCATTTATCAATCAGAAACATGGGAGATGTACAGGACA
This sequence comes from Ascaphus truei, assembly GCF_040206685.1. Classification (NCBI taxonomy): domain Eukaryota; kingdom Metazoa; phylum Chordata; class Amphibia; order Anura; family Ascaphidae; genus Ascaphus; species Ascaphus truei. Next base: position 389,197,249 of record NC_134484.1, on the reverse strand, counting down.
GATGATAATCCAACACTTCTTTAAATATGCATAAAGTTGTCTGATTATTTCAAGTTTACAATAATTACTGAATGTTCTACATTATATTCCTTATTACCAATTGAACTTTTGAAGGCTAAAAATATGATCTTTAAAGAGTTAAAAACAAGTTTATTTTACATCAATAAACCGGACATAGGTCTTGCTTTCATTTGGAAATTAAAAGGAAGATATAACTAAGTTGGAAAAATGGATTGTCTATGTGTCTCTCTGCCTCTTATATATCAGCGGCTGAAAATACACTGCTTCTCATGTACCTATTGATATTTAGTTTCCTGTAGCTAAATTGGCGGCTCTAAATAGCAATAAAATTTTATGATAGTAAACAGGAGAGACGTGTGTACATTACTGGGAAACATTTTCAAAGTACTTAACAGATGAATTATAATTTGTATATAGTTACTACTATAAAAGTTTGCAAAGAGGTTAATTTAGACACAAAACATTGTGACAAGATAATTAAGTTTAATATGTTCTAAATAATGTTTCATTATACAGTATTATTTGCATTTTTCTCTTTAACATTTACCTTTTTGACAGGGATGTGAGATGGTAACTGCATTTGGAAATTAATCAAATTAAAAAAGCAAACTGATTTGAAACATGCATTTTAAATCAAGCTACTAAATCATGTTTAAACATCAGGATCAGGAATGAGCACAGAAGCTACAGTCTTCATCAATGTTCAACTGGTAACAAGATCTGAAGAAAGAGCCTGCATAATATTCAAAGTTGAAACACGTCTTCTATTATGTTCATGTTATGTTCACAAGATTGCCATAAAGAAGATGTGGTGCCTATATTTAAAAGAGAGCTAGTCCACAACCAGTGGAAGCTACTACAAGGTTTATTAAGGGATAATATTCAAGAATACCTACGGGACAACACATGTATTAGTCATAGTCAGCATGGATTTATGAGGAATAGGTCATGCCAACCTAACCTTATTAGCTTCTTGAAGAGGTAAGGTGGAATTTAGAGCAGGGTAATGCAGTTAACGTAGTCTACTTAGATTTTGCAAAGGCTTTTTATACAGTGCTACACAAGAAGTTAGTGTACAAAATAAAGGTAATTGGTCTGTGTAAAATGTTTAAATCTGGATTGAAAACTCGTTGAAGGATGGATATCAAACAGTTGTCATACATGGTAGAGATGGACGAAGCAGTCCAAATTAGTTTCCCGGAATTTTCCAAACTTTGTAGATCAAATACATCCCTCCCACCAAAACCATCTGCAGATTGGGCAGTAAATAATCAGTGCAGATCAATCCAAATCCGCCATTGGACACAATCCGTATGGATTTTTAAGAAGGCCGGATTGTTAAAAATCCACACACGGATTAGGGTTAGAGAGAGATGTCCCTCCTCCGCATTGATGAAACTCCGTCTTGATTTTTAACAGTCCGGACAGGGATTTTGGATTTCTCTCTAAAATGAAATAAAAAATTCAAAACTGCGGATTTGCCTTTTTTAAACTGATCTGCGGAAATTCACGGAAATACGCAGATCAAAGGAACCGGCCAAGCTCATCTCACCAAGGACAGTACAAATGAGACCGAGCCATCCCTTGAGATTTCACTAGCAGCAAAGGAAAGGTTTCTTTACAGTAAGAGCAGTTAACATATGGAATATATTACCCGTGGCAGATACAATAGATATTTTAAAGAAAAGGATGCACATCTTTTATAAAGGAAAGGTATACAGGGATATACAAAATAAGTAAACACAGGAAGTATGTTGATCTAGGAAGAAATATGATTGTGATTACTGGAGTAAGGAAATAATGTATTTCCCCCCTTATTATGAGACATAATTGGATAATGTTTCACTGGAATTTTTTGTTGCTTTCCTCTTCATCAATATACTGTAAATACAAATATAGGAGGAGTATCGCCGTTGTCTAAATTTAACATGGTTTGAACTCTATAGACATAATATATGTCTTTTTCTACCTCATCTTCTTTGTAACCTTGTAACTACAGTATGTTATGAGTTTATATTTTTTCTGCCTATAAGGATTGATTGTTTTTTCCACGTAACTGAAGCACTGACTCTCCATGAAATCAGAGTAGCGAAGATCATGGCCCTAGAAGCAAATGTGGTCACTTTTTGCTTCTTATTAACATTAACATGGATCCCTGTAAGCTTATGCCTGCTGTTTTACACGGCTTTTACAGCAAAGCTAGGGTTAAAGGATGCATGGCCAGCAAACCTCCTCACAGACAGCTGGTTTGACCTTTTAAGTTTCATCCGTGTGAAGATGGTTACTTGTCTTGCATTTTGATGGGATTTTCACTTCTGATATGTGCTCAAATATTTTTTGTAACAGTTTTCTAAAAAAAATTTTTTTGAACAGAGCAATAAAAACTGGTTACAGTAGGCAAAGAACAAGCTAATAAAATTAAGAATAATAGTTTATGAACGCAAAAATCTACATGATATTTTTAAACAACAGTACCACCTACTTATTCTTATTTTGCGTTGCTGAGGCATTCCATGGGATAGATATATCAACACAAAGAAAAATGCATTTTGGTACAACTGCTCCATTGTTTACTCTCTCTCGCATCATACAAATAAAGCCAAGCTCATTGTTCCTGGTGCTGCATCTGCGTGTGGTCCCATGCCGATTGAGGCCTGGGAGGATTAACGCAGCAGTATGTCCCATTGGGGCTATTGCGGAAGCCCCCTCTCCTAGCACCACGTGTTCCTGGCATTTCACCCATGGTGCCGGGAACAGTAAGAAGCTAACTTTATATCTGCCGTAGATTGTTGTACAGAAACGTTAATGTAGCCTCAGACCTCTCCACACAAATAAAAGGGAAAAAAATCAAATAGGCCGAAAAGTAGATACATCTTATTCTAATATGTGCACTGAGTAACTTCTATCTACACTTTCCACATCCCACACTGGTGGAGCAAAGTTCTTTAATACATTGATGCAGAATGGAATAACATTACAAATGTTCTCATTGTCCCAATTTTGATAGTACATTGAGAGGACTCAACTTTCTGCAGTTTCACCACTGGAATTACCTGGTCTAAATGTAACAGGGTACAGTTTTCTTTCTGGGGTGCTGAAGTCAAAAAACAAGTACCAATAAATGTAAAAAAGGAATCTATTGATCTATTAGTAGATGTAAATCTTTTCTGCAAAAGTAAGGTCAATAGAAATGTTTACTTAACAAAATATTTCTTGCTTCTACAACATCACAGTATGTCCTGCTGGGGTTATTCACAATATTTAGCATTAGCTATTAAGTTTGTATCAATTTCTATATTGTTCGAGCTAACATGGTACTGTACGTGATTACTGCAACAATAAAAATAGTTTAGTGTTATATTTTCTCTCAATGTGTTACGTTTAGAATATAGGGCCTTATGCAGAGAGCATCGTTATTTCGAAATTCGCCATTTTTTGTACAATTTCGCGCAGAAACCGGCAGAAAATGGCGAGTTCCGAAAAACGCGCCATTTTGTTTTTTCAATTGCTAAAACTCGCCTCGCCGCTGGCGAGAACCTCCATCTCGCCATTTTTAAAACTCTCCGAATGCAGAGAGGTGCGAACGGCATAAAGCGGCTGTTCGCGCCAAAAAATGCCGCGATTCTCGCATTTTTGCCGCGCCAGGAAAAGATGGCAAGATGGCGCTCGCCGCCTATAGTAAAGGGGAAAAAAAGGCGCGAATTTGTTTTTACACGTTTCTGAAGCGCGCATCTCGCCAATTTAAACTCGCCACACGCATCCATGTTAAACATAGCAGAATTCGCACTTTTCTGCATATGGAGAATAAAACTCTCCAAAAAAGCTACTTTTTATGAAATTCGCCAATTTTAAAATTCTATGCTCTCTGCATAAGGCCCATAGAATGGAAGTTTCACTAAGAACTGTAATTTGATCTTAACAATGCAGTTGTTCTTTTTTAATGTCATCACTATTTTTATATGTCACTCATACTGATAGAAAGGTTTTCACATTTTAGATCTGGCAGAGTTTTATGACATTACAGCGTTGAGGGTTTCCTGTCTAAGAGGGAGATTAACTAACCTCTGGTACCGGTTAACACACTGCAATAATGCTTTAACTGCCATTGACTTGACAGTGCATTGACCTACTGTATACTAGTTTCATACTTGCAGTTAATGCAGGATCACAGTGCATTAAGCCCATACTGTAGGTTAATGAATCTCTGCCCTAAGAGGCAAGTATCCAGCCTTCACTACACACCACCTCCACAGGAACTAAATTGTGTCTCTTGTTTTCTATTTGGCAAAGTAAAACCGGATTGTATATAAAAATTATATAGTTATTCACCTAAAATGTGGAGAGAAAAATGAGAATCAAAATCAAAATGTATTCCGATAAACATCCAGGAAAGTATTAGATTGTGATCTAAGGAATTCAGATCTGTGTCCCTACAAACCAATATGGCTTGCATACTTACTCTTATTCAGGAGCCTGACATATACCCACTGTGACGGCTCAGGAGATTCCTTCCTCTCCCTGTCCCTCTCTCCCATCTCCTGTTACCCTTTCTTCTCCTTCCCACTCCTCTCCTTCATCTTCTACCTCTCTCCCCTTGTCACATTGTGTTCCCCGCAGGTCTCGCATACTCACGTGCTCCCTTAGCCCCTGCTTTAATCCTCCCCGCTCCCTCTCCCCCGCGGTAGCTCCTTTACCTTCCCCTGTGGTGCCATCCATCCCGTTGCCTCCTCCTCGTGTGATGCCCGCGGCGCGGCGTTCTGCGCGTCTGGTGACGCGTCCAGTGTGTGCAGCCCCTCAGCCCACGGGGGATGCGCGTGCATGCTCCTCTCTGCCTTTGCTGGCCATCGCGTGGGCACAGGCCTCGAGCACGTTCCCCTCCTCTTGGATCCGTCCCTCTCCTGCGGTCTTCCCCTGGTCCGTGCGGGCAGCGCCTGTGTTGCAACCTGTGCGCGCGCATCCCCAGCTTACAGGGGGTGCGCGCACAGACTCTTCTTATCAGGTTCCCCCTGTCTCCGCCTCCCAAGCTGTTCAGGCCATTCCCCTGACTGCCCCTTCTGTCTCCTCTTCTCTCCCTGACCTATATTTAGCTTCTCCCACTTCTCTCTCTACTCCTCCCCTCTCTGTCATTGGTGCACCTTCCTTTATAATCCCTGTCTGTCCACCTCTTCCTCGCTCTGCATAGTTCCTGTTTCCCTGTGTGTACCTGACCTATGCTGTGCTCCCTCTGTGCTCCTGTGATTACCTGCTCCTGTGTTACTTTGGATTTCCCTGGCTTGACCCCTGCTTACCCTGGACTACTCTGCTTTCTGGTATCCCTCTGAACCCTGCTCCACATACGACTCCGCTGACCTCTGGCTTCCTAGGACCTGGCTTGCCCTTTGACGACTCTACCCTCTGGATCCCTGAACATTGGCAAATGGACACGACTATTCTCACGGACATTCCCCAAGCGTTGCAAGTATACACTAACAACTCTTCCAACAGGCCCAGCAACGCTATACCACACTCCGGGCTTGCTCCCACTGCTGTGGGTGTGTGGTATCATACCGTTCCCACCTCAGTACTGGGGTCTAGCTTGGTCTGCGGGCATACAGGCATGACACCCACATATGTTAGGCTGAATTTATAGTGGAGGAGTTGCTGCGTATGTGCTGCATGTCAAGCACACTTCAGTAATTGACTATAGCAGTTTACCAAGTGCATGCGCACCTGCAGGCGAAGAGGCGCATTGATGCAGTAGCGTTTTGAGGAGACAATACATTTTGTCTTCTCAGGTGCTATCGAATGACATCAGAATCACGTGAGCTGGTTCAGCCAATGAGGGTGAACCAGCTTCGTGATGCCCCTGCCACATCCCCACCATGCCCCCTCATCGCCACCAGCACTATGAGCAGGGATTGCTTGTGCCACAGCTGCGCGTCACGTTAGGAGCACACACTCTCACTAGCAAGTGGAGTGTATAATATGTTCCTTAAGCCTTTTTCTCATGAGGCTTTTAGTACTGCATTAACCCTTTAGGTCTCCACTTCACACACACAATTAAATACAAACTCCTAATAATATAAAAAAAACTCACATACAGTATAACAAAAACTGAGACACCTGTGCACCAAATAGAGCACACCTGGGATATATGCTAATAGGATATGCAAAGTATATTTACAGGACTTCAATTACATAGATCCTTGGTCTTTCTGTCTCTCTGTCGTGTCTCTGTCGTGTCTCTGTCGTGTCTGTCGTGTCTGTCGTGTCTCTGTTGTGTCTCTGTCGTGTCTCTTTCGTCTCTCTTTCGTCTCTCTTTCATCTTTCTGTCTCTCTCATGAATGTCAATTGCCTCACATAAAAGAAGAACAAAGCCAAACTCACTAAAAAACAAGTAAATAAATTAAGACTTTAGAACACGCCCGCAAAATCAACCCATTAAAACAATTATACAAAAAACTAACCAGAGGTCGAAATAATCTTGCATCCATACAAAGAGAGGAGGTTGAAAAATCGATGAAGTGGACTAAACAACTCTTTTATGAAAAAAAGCAAAAAGGCTGATAGACGTCTCAGTAACAAATGAAAAGACTTGACAATATGACCTAAAATAACTTCTGTCATGATATGACACCTTTGTTATCACCAAGGAAATCATGAAATTGTATAATAATCTGTACAATTTGAAACAAAATAGGAATGATGATTCAGTTATGATCTCTAAAATAACGAAATATCTAGAGCAATGTACTCTGAGTAAGCCGCCACAACTTGGAAATTCTTAACTCAAAAATGAACGAGACAGGACTAAAAGATTGTATTAAAATGCTGAAGTCCTCAAAAGCCCCATGACCCAATGGATTAATCAATTCATATTATAAGAAGTCTATAAGTCAGATGTGAAACTTACAGGCCAATATCCCTGTTGAACACAGACTTAAATATGTAGCAACATTCTTTAAAACAGACTGAAGACCCTCCTCCCCATATTAATTCACAAGGACCAAACAGGGTTCATCAGTGAAAAGCAAGCATCAGATAATATCCAAAAAATAATATATCTTATACATCAGGTACCCTGAACTAAAATTAAAGTGATATTCGAAAGAATAAGCTGACACTTTCTAAACATAACTTTTGAAGCATTTTATTTTGAAGATCACACCCTTAAAGGCATACAATGGCTATATTGGTATCCAAATGTCACCATAAAACTACTGGGAGGAGGTTTGGAGACTATTAATATCAGAATTGGAAGCAGGCAGGGGTTGCCCTTATCATCATTACTATTTGCAATAACCATAGAACCCCAGCATGCAAAACAATGGAAAGCCCTGATATAAATGGTGTTAAGGTGACTAGGAAACTATAAGCTATCACTATTTGCTTATTACAAAGTACAGTATAAAATAAACTACAAAGAAATCAGGGGCACTAAATCAGAGGCACACTCCCCAAACATGAGGAAAAACTACTCCAATTAAACTTTAACTATAGATAAAGATATACATCTAAAGTATTTAGGAATCTACCTAATCTGATCATACAATACACTTTACAAATACAATTTCATTGACCTCTGTACAATCAAAAAAGACCTCTGTGTATGGGTCAAATATCAAATAGCTTGGTTGGGGCGTGTATGCTCCATGAAATTGAACATCTTCCCAAGATTGTTATACTGTTTCTAAAACCTACCTATAGAAGTTCCATCAAAGGTAAATAGAGATCTCCAAAATAAGTTATTTCGTTTCGTTTGGTAGAACAGAAGGCCAAGAGTATACAGATCAGTCCTTCTCATGCCAAAACAAGAGCTTGATTAGAGGTTCCGGATTTAAGGAGATAATATCTCGCAACCTATCTTTGACAAAAAGTCTACTGGTATTCAAAAGCAAATATACTGTAATTAGCTGGGTTGATATAGAGTACAGAATTGGCCAAACCGTCAGCCCTTTCGGCATTATTATGGAAAACCAAAGTCAATAGTGAACACTAAAAATGATTAATTATCCTTGAGATTCCCACATTTCCCTCCCCAACACATCATATATCAACTGGAGGCTAGCATACTGTATAAAAGATAAGGTGAACATGTTAGAAAGGGGCAGACATGGACATTGAGTCTTTCCACACTAAATATAAGTTCCTCACACAGCTCCGAACTATTCAGATTTTTATAAATAAGGCACTTCGCCCATGGCCAATCTCCATTGGGTACATTCCCACAATACTCTAGGTGAAAAAGGACAAGCACAAACTCCCATAAGAAATTAACAAACAAGAATTGTTTGATGAATAAAAAGTATTTTACATACACATAATGAAATACAAACATACTGTATTATCAGTCAGATAAGAAAACCATCAAGAAATAACATGGTATCAGACCATTACAAATATCACCGGGTTGGTAGAACTCTGCAGGAAAGCTCAACTTCGCTGGTGTCGGTAGTAAGGTCCTGCAATAGCTACAGTCTTTTGTCTGTTCTGGTAGGGAATGCACCCGCTCCCGGTTTCAAGTGTACATACGGTCACTGTAGTGTTAGGGGCATCTGCCTGGTAGGGAAGGCACCCACTCCCGGTCCAAGACATTCGCACCTCGTGTCCCACTCTGCTTATCAACTTCAGCTGAAATGATCTCCGTTTGGGATACAGCTGAGAGGGAGGTGTTCAGAGATGATGTCACCACATAGGAAATAGCCTGAAGGATAGAGGTGCTGGAGGGGCTGTGGCCAACTTGGTGACATTGCCCGTAGATGGTGGTTTTGCCCAAAAATGTAAAGATATTTGAAAATGATGCAACAATCACTCCCTAGATCCTATTACCATTTGATCCTGTAACAATCATTCTAGCTAAGTCAATAAAAAACTTAAATCCATGTTCTTGTAAACTGGTGAAATATCATTATAACATCAGCAAGATGATCCATAGTGGCAGCATAGAAACAACAAACTCCCCTTCAAATATAGCTTTAATTCAAAGGGTGGATGAGGTTATGCTTATGAAGAAATTGTCTTCCTTTTTAAACTATTTGACTAAAAGGTCCTGATAGACCTGGGACCCATGGATACATAGGTAAGTGTAGTGCCTCATGAAACCGGTATAGTAAATGGTCATCTGTGACCTAAATCGCGATATCTATGTGCATAATCTAAGAGAACTATTACGGTATATGTAATAAATTGACTTTAATTGGAAATGTGCAGGTGGGTGGAGCACACCCTTCCTCTTGTAACCCTTCCGATTCTCCCCTTTTTTTTCTGTACAATTCTCCTTAAATACTTTTCAACTAAATGTGAGTGATTAAAAAAAAAGAAAAACAGTTAAACATTCAAGAATTTAATTTTGACACATTAACCCATCTCTATTAATCAGATCTTTATATGGAGGAGTTACATTATATACAATTACAATGAAATGTATAAACCACACCTTAAATAAGTTATGGTGGGTAAAAAAAATTACAAAACCCCTCCATTGTACAGTGTACAGCAAATACAAATACCACTTTTGAGCACATTCACACGTCTCAGGCAGGTCTGCAGCCCTGCTTTTCACCATTATTGCTTAGTATACAGTGCCTCCACTTCAGCCAGGGATTCTGGGAAATTACATGCAAATGAGCACACAGTGTCACCATTAGCATAATGTTCATTTTAACATGGACCCCTTTAAGCTTATGCCTGCCGTACAATGAGATGTATGAAACTCTTTGTGTCACTTTTTTTATCTTGCATTTCTGTCAAAAAAGCAGCCCGGGCTGAAGTGGAGTTAACTTTTTGGGCTTTCAATTTGTGTTAAATGTAAGTTACACTTAAGCAAACTACTATTCACACTTTATACACTGTACTTTAAACATCTCTGACAAAATATCATCAGTGCTCAAGAACTCTGCATTCATACTTGCCTGGCCATTATAGTATCCTGTTGTCCAGTTTTATAATTGTACCTGCTACTCTGGGAGGAATAATAAGGAAATAAAGAAAACACGAAAGAAAGAGTGAGGGTAACAAATGTTACCCCATCACACCAAATGGTTATTGTCTGCTAATAATGTCCATGATTCTATGGTCTATGTAATGAATGATACTTTCCATCTGTATCGAGTGATTCAGCAAAGTGCTTTAGTAAGTGATAGTTCGTATTACTGATTCACTAGCCTATTTTGCAGGGAAAAAAAAAAAATGACCAAAACATGTACAGTTATCCATACCCAACTCAGCTTGTGTGTTTGAAGAGGATGGAGGCACAGGGAACATGTTATGCTTTTTCCTATTCTCTTGCTGATAGCTGGAGCATGGTGAGAAACAAGGATGTGAGATGATAAACAGAAGTTAAATTAATATGATTTGCTTTAGCGTGTATTTCGTGGATTTTCAAAAGACATATCTTCGCAATAAGAAGGTTGGAATATGAAAGCCAAATACCAAGCCATGATCTAAGCAACAAGATATATGTTGGATTAAGTCAGGTGAAGGGCATCACAATGTCAATGCATAGATGAATAGCTATATTGAATCATTTTGATGATGTGATGACTGGCCACACAAAGCTTTTATACCTTTTCAGGAAAGCAATAAAAGCAAAGACCTAATGATAAAAATACACTTGGCTTTATGACAGGTTTAGCATCTTGTCTTTGATCTTTTCTCAGTTAAGAAAGTAACTTTTGGAAAAATAATCTTAACCCTCTATTTTTCCTGTGGGGTAATTTCAATGTATCCTTGGGGTTGAATAACTTTTACTTCAGATTTGTACTGAAGCAATGACATTGCCATTTCATTTATCAATGAAAAAATGTTATTAATGTAGCGGAGTCCCCTACCCTGCTACGGGGCGGGGAACTGGTCAGCTGTTAGGCGGGACCCTGCACGGTCAGAGAGCCGCTCCGGTGTACAAGGGATGGCGGCGACCATCTTTGGAGCTATCGCACATGTGCGAGACTCGGCGCATGTGCAGAACGTGAAGAGTGCGGCGACCATCTTGGAGGTGGCACCCCAGGGCACATTGCACGTGCGCAGGGCATGGCGAATGCGGCGGCCATCTTGGAGGGGGCTCTGCGAGCAGAATGTGCTTGCGCAGAAGCCAGGAACCGGAAAGGAATGGAGGGTATCCTCTGGGACAGGAACCAGCGTGCTCAGTTGCATGGGAGACAGCAAGGGAGCAGGTAGTGCCCAGGGAGCAACTGGCTCCTGGGCTAGGCCAGAGACTACCCCTTAGGCCCCAGCTAAGCCCTGAGCCATTACAGATCAGTGTTAAAGGGAAGTCTCCAGATAGGGACGCTTCCCCATTAGTACATAGAGGTACCGGATGGCCTCGCAGTGGCCGGACAGCCACGCAGTGTACTGTGGTCTGGGACCAGGCCACAGGGCCACAAAGACATTAGGGGAGACCCTCCAGCTAGAACTCACCTCACAAGGATGCATAAGGAGCGAGGGGATTGTTGTTGGAGGCCCCACATCAAGGGACCTGACTGATCCTTTGACCAACAGCGGTACCTGGGTACAGGAGTGCCCAGGGAGGTATATAAGTGCACCAATGATCCACACAATGATCTCACAATTTGGGTGGGACTGTTCTATGGACACCAGGTGTTTAGGTGCCTAGGGCACCCTCAGTACATCAAGGGAACCACACCAGGGTATTGTGTATTGTGTTGGGCATTGCATTGTGATATTGCATTGTGGGTTTGTTATGGTTATAGTGTGTTATGGTAAAGAAGTACAGTATATTATACTCCGTGTATAGTGGTTATTGAGTCCTATATGGGACCATCCCGCTCTGCTGGGATCCCTCATAGGTGGAGGTGCTGCACCGAACGGAAAGAGAGAGATTACTCCAGGCTCCCAGAAGTGGAGGCTTAGGCCTCCTGTGCACCAACAGGTACAGCAGCATGTGTAGTTCTCTTAGTCATAGGGAAAGAGGGCTACATTAACTTTAAATGCAAACATATACAGTACTGTATGTTTAATAGTGGAAACATTATCTAATCACCATAAAAAGAATATACCTGGAAAAGGAAAAATATCTCACTCACACCTCAATCATCTTTTACATTTTGTTCTCTCATCAACTAAAAACTAGCATAATGCTGCTTGACTTCACCTAACTTCCACCTCTAAAATAATAAACATGCTTCTTCTACTCCTGAACTCACCTAATTGAATGCATTTAAGGAAATCTCACACTTACGGTACACTGTTTTTCTTCATTACATATTTTGTCTGCCCTGATCCAATATTACCTTTCACCATGCCAAAGTTGTTCTACTCTTCTTTAATAAACACTCATAGATTTCAAACATTCTATCTGTAACTCTCTCTATAAATTCCTTCTGCCATTCAATTATCTTTAACTTACACTGCTTATGACTTTCCAACTATTTCAGTCTGTGTGTGTGTATGTGTGTGTCTGAGTGCCTATCTGTGTGTGTGTATGTGTGTGCTTGAGTGCGTGAGTGCCTGCCTGTGTGTGTGTGTGCATGAGTGCCTGTCTGTGTGTCTGTGTGTGCGTGTGTGTGTGCCTGAGTGTCAGCGTGTGAGTAGGGCAGCCCGCAGCAGCTCCCTCCTGCAGCCCGGGAGCCCGAGCCCGTGGAGGGGGGGGTAGCGGGTCCCTCCAGTTAAACCATGCCCCCCTCCGCTTAAACCATGCCCCTCCCTCCCACTCCAGCCCCGGCTCCCGCTCCCTACAGACCGCATATCGTGGTCTGTGTCTGTCAGCGCCCCGCCTGTCTGCAGTGCGGGCGCGCTGACTGAGGGAGCGGGGCCTTAGCCTTATACTGTTTATTATAGAATGTCACTTCTGTTGAAACCTTTTCCTTCTATCTTTGAATGCTTTTCACCTACAGTAGAACAAAGTAGAAAACCTCTCAGTTGCTGTTTAACATCTCCTTTCACCATATGCCCAATCTATTTTATTCTTTCTAATCTCCTACAATGGTTGGTATCTAAAAAACAATATTATATTACCCTGCTTCCCCCCCTCTCTGGAAGATGTACTACCGGCTACTGCTGTCTGTGGTGTGTGCATACATGTGAGGATCCAGGAGAGCTGAGTTGTCCGTGATGGTCTGGGGAACAGGAAAGGCTTTTGGTGAATTCTACTTGCTTCTCAGGGTGTCAGCGCCTTCAGCTCCAGTGGGCTCTAGAGTTCCCAGAGACAGTCCCCACCAGAACAGATTTTTTCACACCCCTGCCCAATAGACTGTAGACTCAGGCAGGGATATATAAAAAGGGATGCTTTATTGAGACATCCACTGTGGATGATATTACAGCGGATGAAAAGTAGATTGGTCTGGGTCCCAGACCTCTGGATGGTGCTTGGCTCTTTGTATAGCATTGAGGCCTCTGATCTCTCTCCCATGAGGGACTGCCTGGCATGTCTCAATCCAGGCTAGGAGGAGCATCACACACCTCCTCTCCCTCTGAGGGGTGGAAGAATCTCTTTGCTTCCCCACTCCAGGAGGGTGGGAGCTGAACTTCTTGCTTCCTCACCCAAGGAGGGTGGGAACTGAACTCCTATAATTTAGCACTTACTCTCTGATGCTCCAGAAGGGGAGTGCACAATGTCTGCACCATGATTGGTTATATGCCGACCCCTGTGTCACCACCACTCCCGTCACTCAGAGAGGCAGCATGAGGGGGTCAATACCCCTAGAATAGCCTGCCACAGCCTGTAGCTACAAAAGACTTATGTGACAGGAGGCAGAGAGGCAATCTGGACCAGCCATTGCTACACTTACTTTTGCCCACATCTTCAGCTCCTCCTCTCTTAGCATATTTACATATGTTTTAACCCTTTTTATACCATAAATCTGGTGGCAACTGATTGCCATCGGACTTCTGGGATTGCACGCATGTGATCACTTGAGTAGTGATCCCAAGAATTGTGAGGGGAGAGGGATTTGTGTGGGGAGAAAGTTGAGGGAGGTGAGGGCTTTGTGGGGAGAAGGGAATAAGAGTTTTTGTTGAAGGCTTTCTGTGGAGAGGGAGATGAGTGGTTTGTGCGGGGTACAGTAGGGGGAGGGCTTTGTGTCTGTGTGTGGGGAGGTATGTTTTGTGAGTAAGAGAAGGTGGTGAGTGGCATGTGTGTAAGACCTTGAAGTGGTATATGTGAGAAGGGGTGGCTATGCTGTTTCTGTGGATGGAGTGACTGAGGGTAAATGTGGATTTTGTGATGAAAAAAATATTTTTGGGGTGAGAATTAGGGGGGAATGTGCAGTGTGTAAGAAAGAGGTGGTTAAATGTGGTAGGTGTGTGAGTGTGAGGAGAGTAAGTGTGGTGCAGGTGAGTGAGGGAGGGATTTATGAGGTTTGATGGGTAGGGCTGCCTTTAAAAACCTCCAAAGACTTAAAAAATCCTCCAGGGTTACCTCTGTTCAAAAACAATTTTGAGAACCATGGCCTAACTACTTTTGCCTGTTCTAAGATGTTGGAAGAATTCACTTTTATGACTGAATTACAATGTGTACAATGCAAACATGGGTATTGTCCATTCTATCTGTCCATCACTTTCCCTACATGTGTTGGTGTTGACTAAATGGTCGCAGATATTTTAGCACCTTTTGTATTAAAATAGGGGTGATGTGGATAAGGTCTCATACAGTAGAGTTCAGGGTCCCTCTGAAATATTTTCCAGAAATGCTTTTTTATATATGTTTAAATGCATTAGTGTAAGTTCAGACTAAAGGGATCAAAGATTTCTTGCTTTTTGTCCCAATAAAGTCATGTAATAGTTAAAGTTTGCAGTACGGCAACCAAGAGGTTAACTTCCTTACTAAAATAACTTTCTAGTTGTGGCAATGCATGCCTACAGATGTAGCAAGACTTACTGTTCTCAGAGCTATGGAAAAAGCAAACGTCTGTGGTGCTGGGGACAGTGTCTGCACGGTCCCTGGTTCTGAAAGGGACCACGTGCAACATTAATCCTTCCAGTCAGTGACCATTGTGGTCACGCAAACGGTGAGGTTTGCACCTCTGTATGTCATTAAAGTTTCCTGGGTCTATGGCTTAAAGTGTCAAACAAACAATTAAATAAGTGCATTCGGTTTGTTCAGGAACTATCCATACCTAACTGTTTATATAAAACAGACAAAAATGGGCAGTTGACGAGTTGCAGGCACCCATAGGTGTCAAAGGGGAAATACTTAACTGAATTGGAGATCTTCAAAAGATGATAAATTACATTACTGATTAAGGTTGATTGAGAGGACACTGTATTCATATCATTAGTAATATTAATTACGATAATTCATATTCAGTGCAATTCTCAGTGGTCAGTTATAATTATGTAAACCGCAAACATTCACAATTGTGATCATGCAAAACATTTTTAGATATATGGTTTAAGTACTAAAGCAATTTTGGAGCAAATTCCGACATATTTGTGTGGCTTAATTTTGCTTCAAAATATTAAGGATTTACTTGACTTTGTAAGCTGTGTTCTTCAGCTTGGTTTTGGAGAGTTTCAAAAGGAGGAGTTAAATGGTGCACAGACGCACCTCTTTCCGTTCATTTTGCTCCTTTCAATCGACACCAAAATATCTGACAGGTCTTAGGTGACGCCTTATGTAAGAAACTGGAGCAACGAGTTTGGTAAATATGAATTTTGGATCAAAATTGGAGCAGCGCATAAAAACACGTTTACTGTATGTTGATACATAGGCCCCATAGTTTTTACAAATAACAGAAAAGTGATTTCACTCTCAACGGTACAAAAAGTATCGTCAACTACTGTATGATGCACACATGTTCGTCAAATTCTCCTGAATGCAGGAACAATTAACCTGGTGATTACAGGGAGAGGTATGGAGTATTTTATAAGCTCTGATTAAATTGGAAATTAAATAATTCCCTTGACCCAACATAGTTACAGTATTTGTAAAAGTGTTTCTGAGAAGAGAAAGGGACGCATGGAGACAGACTTCACTCCTCTACAGGCTGATCATGAATCTGGAGTTTGTCATACATCAAGGGAGTATAAAAGTTTGTATCTGAACCCCTAATGGCAGATTCTACCTAGGGAGCATATTGTGTCCAGGGATCTTATTTTCTTTTCATGACCCCTTGAAGGACTGGTTACAAGACTTTCGCTGGTAATGTCTGGGTTTTCTCTTTTATTCATTTGTGTTTTACAAATTGTCTGACCCTATGTTCTATATTAGAATTTGTAATATTTGTTTCTGTAACAAGCACTGTATGCTTTATGTAATATTAAAATGTAATAATAAATATTGCCTTTGAACTCTAATTGAAAATTAAAATGTCATGATACAGTAAGTATTGTCATTGAGCTCTAATTGAATATTAAAATGTAATAGTAGGTATTGTCTTTGAGCTCTAATGGAACCTATTACAGTACCTTTTGAACAAATTGTATTTTTGGACACATTTTGCTAAACAAAAAAATATTGTTTAATTCATATATTTTTTTCTAGTAGAAAAGGGGGCTTAGGACACTTGTGGTGTAAATCCTTAAATTATTAAACTGGGTGTGGCAGCATAATTGGGGTGTAGCGTGTGTGTTTTAGGCGTGAGTGTGCACATTTATAGTGTCCTGCGGGGACGTGACTAAGGCAACACACACACACAAATCTAAATTATATTTTAAATATCAGGCTGCTAATCAGTAAGAGTTTGCTCTTTTGTTGTAATTAGGGCAGAAATATGTATGCTTTTTTTCAAAGTTTCCATAATGCTAATCTTTTTTGTTTAATAAGCAACAGATTTTAAGGATGGGCATGTTCATGGAGTAGAAATACAGACTTTGAGAGCTCTGAAGTTCATACGCAAGTAGAGCTTTGGATATTTGAGCCACAACACAAAAAAGGCTCATCCTCTGAAACATGGAAAACGTTTGTGAAAATTATGCAAACATTTAAAAAATTTCTACAGCTTATTTAATATTTTCCATACTTAAAAAAAAATCTAAACCAGAACCAATCAAATTCCAACAAAACCAAAATATTATTTTTTTAGGACCACAACCAATCCTAAAACACTATTGAAAGTGCCCACCCTTACCAGATTTATCAGAGGAAAACAAATCCCAGCAAACATATCCAATTAAGATTAAACTTTTTTCTGCTTCATAAACCTTTTATATGCACCAGTATTGCAGCACGAGGACTTTGATATAGGACTGTGTATTGGGAAAAAATTCAAGATGCACACAGGAGCTCAGAGACATATTGAGTTGCTTGATGTTTCCTGTACATCCTTTGTGTGACATTTTAAATGTTTGCTTAATAATTTTGGGGAATATTTCAAAGATGTTCAATACCCCCTGACATAAACAAAGTGAAATGTGTAATAGTACTTTGAATGTATGCAGCAAAGACAGCACTCTTCATTGAAAAAGTGAAGAAGGGTCTGACAATTCTACATGGTATTATTTACTTAAATTACCCTAGAAAGATATCAGAACAATACACTGTAACTTCTATAGTGGGAAAGATCTCTTAAGAAAAATGTGAAAGTGATCAATTTTTTTATAGTTCCTAAAGTGTTTGACTTTTTCATTAATATGGGAGATAGCTACTGTAGGTTTTGGAAAAGATGACTTGTTCAGTAAATATCCGAAAGATTTTAAAGCAAACACTATACTTCGTCTATGAACAACTGTTGTGTACAGTACGTCCAGCAAAAGATATCACAACCTGTAAGAAATCTAAGACACATATCCTACCTGCCAACGTTATTTACATCAGTTGTAAGCTAATCCTTTAAAATAAATCACAAATGCTCTGTGCTCAAATGTTTTGCAATTACTTTCTTTTTACAATTGAATACAATTTGAAGACAGTAGACTATACAGATTAGTTCTGTGGAACTAACTTCCTGAGGTTGAAACTTTTATGGATGATAAAATACAGGGAATACAATCCCTATGCTTGCTTAGAAAAAAATAGTTCCATCAAAATAAATAATTCATGTTTGGATGGGCTGAATTCTAGTCTTTTAGAAGGTGCCAACAGATGGTTTACATTTATAGAAAGCACATGCTGACTTCCAAAGAGAAATTAAAATGCATAAAGTATATCATTAGTAGATCCAAAGCACAATTCTGTTTATGATACGAATTTTGATTTTCCCAGGTGAATAATTTTCGATCATAATTTTGCTAAGGAAAAGTACAATAAATAGCTTTCTATCTAATATTCTAGTGATACAATTACACAATTGACTCTGAAAGGACATTGTATTGAAGCTCCATATGAGAAGTGTAAGGATTCTCTTATAAAGTAAGTTACGTCTCTCACAGTGTGAGGCATTGATTTGACAATTGCAGTTATTCTCCATGTGACAGTGAGTATACAGTACAGTGCAGATGGATTTTAAGAACTTTTTCCATTATTAGGAGTAATTTTACATACAGATTTCATTGTCGATGATGGATATTTCACATGGACTTTAGGATTAGATCTGCAACTATTTAGTATACAAATTAATTGTCTGGTTTTATTTGAGCATTTAGTTTATTATTTCTGATAGTGTATTTGTTTCACAAATTGTTACAATAGCTCATAGTGTGCTTAATACAATAAATCAGTTAAAGAGGCAATCCCACATTTATTTTTAACACAACTTGTAAGTGTTATTGGCATTCTGTCAAATATATTTAGCAGTTTCCCTTTTTGTATCCTTTATAAAATGTTAGCATACTGCATCAGCTACTTATGATTATGTGTTTCATTAAAGCAGCAAAACATGTGAAATGTTGTTTAAAAACAATGAACCAGTTCTGTAGTATTAGATAATAATTAGATAAATTGTAACATTAGATAATGTTACCTTAGTAAGGTTAGCTGAGTTACACTGACTACAGCAGCCATTATGTTAGGCACACAATCAGGATTCTGACAGATTTATAACAGGATCACCAAACAATTGCCAACTAAGGTAAGAATGTCACATGCTTTACATATAAAAATAGCAACAAAAAAAGTTGGAAAGTATTGCTGCTTTAATAGCGGCTTCAAAATGACTACAAACAATAGGCAACGCAAAATCAGCAATTCATCTCAAACAGTCTTATCACCAGAAGATATTAGATAAAGATTGTAAAAGCGCTCCAAAGCATTTGCTTAGTGTGGAAAAGTGAAAAGTCAAAAAAAATATTTAAAAATACTTATTTTTAAATAAGTGCGAAACGCGTAGAGGTCACGACAGGTCATCCTGCGCGTGTTTGCTGACAAGCTGAGACGGAGCCTGTGAGAGGCACAAGCGGTGTGTTCCAGCTCTATGGTGCCATGATCCGGATCCTAATACGGACACCGTGGACCTGCATTTCTGCCTCAGTGTGAGTGTCCGTCTCCCCTTGTCAGTTGTTTGATAGTCTATGGCGGTTTCACTTTAAATCGTTTGGATTGTATTATTATTTTTTCTTTTATTGATTATATACGCTTTTATTGTGTTCCATGTGTTGTACAGTTTAGGGTTTAGATACCTCAGAGGTCATAGTTACGGTCACTGTATCTGAGCTGTTTAACATTTTAGCTGAGGTGGGGTTTGATCCTCTCAGTATTATTTGTGTATTTTTTAATATTAAATAACAATTAACTTATCCCTGGTGCGCATCTGTGCATTCTTCTTACTTTGTTTTTCAGGGTGTCCTCCCCCCTTTTAAGGGGGGATCACCTTGAAGTGGGAGCTTTTGGGGAGACGCTCCATGCACGTGCAGCAAAGGGATTTTCCATACTTTACAGCTACAGCACGAGCGCTGAATATCCTTCTCTTTCTGTACTATGCTTAGTTCACTTTTGTTCAACAAGGATTTGCCCCTTTCACAACAGTGCCAAATTGTTTCAGAAATATTGTATACGCAATATTCTGTATTCTCCACAGCATGGACAGCATCCTGGACATGCATGCAAGTCTTTGTCAATCTACTGTAGTTATTTCCAGCTACTCAAGCATTGTTTCTAGTGCAGAGTACAGTAGATCTAGAACAGTTCATATACTGACTTTTTCTGATGAAGGGTCCTTGTTAGTGAACAAAAATGTCTCTCTGCATACCCCACTGAGTGCCCCGAGGGATATGGATTAACAATAATGGAAATCTTTTTATATTGGTTTTATTGAGTGTGTGGACTAATTCTGCTTAATGTATGAGATACACTAAGATCTGATAAGGAGTTAACTCACATTCAAAAATGGTGGTTAATGTGGTTTGAGCTCCCATACCCTTTATCAGAGCTCAGTGTATCATGGCAAATGTTTTGCAGTATTGCCTCCATATTTTGCTAGCACATGTTGTACCTTGTGATATAGGAAGTGTCAATAGGAGGAGTAAGGGAGAAGCAACACGACACAGAGATTATAACGAGCTGTATCAAATATCTCTAGTTCCCTTGTTTTAGCTTTTATTTACACCAATAACACAAATCCAACAAATCTGAAGTGGTCTAAACTTCTCTGGATAAAATCATATATCACACATAAGAAAATGTCTCACGATTGATGCAAACACAAGCAGAAAATGGAGCAGTGCATGAAGACAAACTTTTATTTCCATTAATACAAATCCCACTTTGTTGACAATTTAAAATGTGCTACAGTATATTATTTAGACCCTGTACTATCCATGGATTCAGAATATTATCCAGTTTTAGTACCCCCCAGTGTTCATGTGCTCGGTAGTTTCCTCCTCCCCCTCCTTCCCCTTCGTAGTTTATTTGCGTTGTCCTCGTCTTTTAAGTCCATTAAAAATAAGGATTTGAGGTTCCCAGTTTCTCGCCATTGGACTCGATGTCTTCTAGCTAATTTTCATAATTTTAGATTTTCAGCGCTGGAGCATGTTCCCCCTCATATAAGAGGTGGTAACAGAATTGCTCAACTTAATAAGATAGAGATGTTTTGGATCTCTTCTCTGAGAACTCTGGCCCCAGAAGGTATAAATCTGGACTGGGAACTTCATCATTTTCTGTGATTTGTTACTTAGGCATTAGTTTTATTGCCCTCTATCCATCAATATGTAGGTGCAGTTTATATTTTGTCTTAATATGCATAGTGTTATCTGCTTCTTCATTTTTTATTTTGTTATCTCTATGCATTATTATTTATGAATTAATATTAAGGCCATTCGATGTTATTTGTTTCTCTTTGTTTCTTTATCCCCTAGAGCCGGGGTGGACAACCTATTTTTCAATGTAGCGAATTAGAAGTGAAAATTGCCACACCATGTAAAAATTGAGGTATTATGTTGTGCATGCGAAAATTTTAAACAACACACACTGTTTGAACAAGTTTATAAATTCTCCCATCGCAACCCCCCTCATCCTCTCACCCCCTCTTCATTCTCCTCTCACGCCACCACCACTACCCTCCTCATCATCATCACCTCACCCCCTCATCATCATCATCATGATCTCCCCCAGTCCCTTTCAGCAGTCCCCCTCATCATCAAGCACCCCCCCCCCGTCCTATGCGTAGGGCACATAGGAGGGTGCATAACGCGCGGGGCGTAGGGCATGGGATCTGTGGCGGCGGGAGGGGGTAAC
The DNA here is from genome assembly GCF_040206685.1 of Ascaphus truei. Taxonomy (NCBI): domain Eukaryota; kingdom Metazoa; phylum Chordata; class Amphibia; order Anura; family Ascaphidae; genus Ascaphus; species Ascaphus truei. Next base: position 389,175,747 of record NC_134484.1, on the reverse strand, counting down.
TCCGCAGCAGCAGTGGGGGCAGGGTGGGTGCCGGTGTGGGCAGGCTTGGTGCAGCTCTGGGGGAGTGGGGGGTGGTCTTGGCAGCATAGGAGGGGATGCTGAGGGCAGCATGGGAGGTGTTGATGAGGGCAGCGTGAGAGGGGATGATGAGGCAGCATGAGTGGGGATGATGAGGGCAGCACAAGAGGAGAGGGTCAGGGCAGCGCAAGAGGGGAGGTTCAGGGCAGCGCAAGAGGGGAGGGTCAAGCCAGCGCGAGAGGGAAGGGTCAGGGCAGTCTGGGGGGGGGAGATCTGGGCAGTCTGAGAGGGGGTGGTCTGGGAGCATGAAGGCAGCATGGGTGGGGATCTGGGCAGCAGGAGAGGACATTAGGGGGGGTGGGGGTACCTGGGCATAGGGGAGGGATATTCTAAGCCTGGTGGTGGGTGCTTATGCAGGCTGTGGGGGTTTAAAGAGGCTGTGCTGGGGGCTGCTCCCCGGGTCTATGGCTCATGGTGGAGCTGAACAGTGCAGCCAAAGTCACTCTCAACCCCCTGACAGTGGCTGGGGCCGGCTGGCTTCTCCCTCCCTGCACAACTGAGGAGCAGGCACCGGAGTAAGGCTGGGGAGCTTCCTCTCTGTGCTGCTGCAGCTTCTCCTGTCCCTGTGGCTGCCGGTGCAGTAAGAAGCAGGGGGAGGGGGGGTAGGAGGAGAGAGAGCTTCCTCTACGTGCTACTGCTCCTTCTTCTTCTCCTGTCCCTGTGGCTGCCAGTGCAGTAAGAAGCAGGAAAGGGGGGGAGGGGGGAGAGGCTCTATTTGCCACAGTTTCACTGCCAACTCGCCACAAGTGGCGAATGGCGCCAGGGTTGCCCACCCTGGCCCTAGAGTGTCATACAGTATTAAATCCTTCAAGATAAACACTATACTTATATTTATATTAATAATATGTATAAATCTAAATTGTAGGTATTATTATGTATATTTCAATATTCTATTTTGTTTTAATGTACAGGGGTTGGTATTTCTTTGTTTTTATTATTTGTTTATTTTTTTTTTTATTCTTTAATTATTCAGATGTCATGTTATGTTGTTTAGTCCTGTTTATGTGCTCGGTAGTTTCCTCCTCCCCCTCCTTCCTCTTCGTGGTTTATTTGCGTTCTCCTCATCCTTTGTTTACAATCCGGGTCTCTCACGAGGCTCCGTTTTCATTGGCGGAGGAGACGCAATGTTGGGGGCGGAGTTACGTCCCTGCCTATATCCAGGAAGTCTGTGCACGAGTACTTTACTCTTTGATAAAGTGCTGCAAGAGCATGAAACGCGTAAGGCTGAGGCCCCTGTACCTCCGCTGCACCGTACCCTCGAGACTGGCGGCGCATGCAGCCGATTCCACCGGTCTGCAGTAAGCCGCAGACCAAAAGACCAGGGGGGGGGTGGTGAGGGAGTGACGGGGGCGCGGCCATGACGTCACCTGGCAGGTTCGCCCTCATTGGCTGAACCGCTGGGGGGCGTGGCTTAGCGCACCGTAGCGAGTCCTGCTCTCAATTCTATTGAGAGCAGGAGCAACATGCGCCACAGCGCTGCGTCCCCCCTCGCAGCGGGCCTGGCACCATTGAGGGGAGGGCACTCATCCCTGCAGCGTCCGCCACAGCGGGCGCTGCAGTAGCCAGCGGGGACCAGCCCTAAGAGGGATACTTTACCTTCTCCTGTCCTATGCTTTTGTGTGTACCATATGAATAAACCTAATTTTTAATAGCAGCTTAATTGTCTGGTCCCCGCTTTCCATTTGTTGTGCTCTTCCGGTTCCTCATCCACGTGGATCAACAGGAACTGTTTTTTTCTACTCATCACCAGTGGCGATGCACGCTGCATACGGCTTTGGTCCCGCTGCGTCCAGTGGTGCGTGCGGCAGCGCGGCAGCGGACCACCAGCCCCTTTCCTCCAGTGTGGAGGTCCCCGCTGGCTCCTTCCGACTTGGCTGACTGTGTGCTGTGAGCTGTCAGCCGGCTGATGCTGCAAGCTCCTAGTGATTTGAAGCTCTGACGCGTCACGTGGTGCGGCAGTCAGCCAATGAAGGAAGGAGGGGAGATGAGGAGATACGGAAGGAAGGAGGGGAGGAGATACGGATGGTAGGAGGGGAGGGGAGGAGATATGGGTGGGAGGCGGCTTGGGAGGGGAGCAGGGAAGGAGCTGCCGGGGAAAAGTGTGTGTGTGTGTGTGTGGTTGTGTGTGGTTGTGTGTGGTTGTGTGTGGTTGTGTGTGGGGTGGTGGATTTTTTTCCTGTTTGTTTTTCCACACAATATCCTTCACGTGACAGCTAGTGGGAACACTTCAGGACAGAAGAAATCCATATACTGTAGTTATAATTCAAGACTCATGCAGTCTGGATCATATATTGAATTGCATATTCATTCAAGTTTTACCACGCCCTGCCCCCCTCCCACTCCGGATCCCGGCTTCCGGCTCCCTACAGACCGCATATCGCGGTCAATTGCCTATCAGCGCACCCCCTGTCTGCATTGCGGGCGCGCTGACTGAGGGAGTGGGGCCTTAGCCTAAGAGTCCTGAATAGTCACAGACTGTGAGTACTATAAGAATTCTTACTAATGCCATTGTGCTGCTTTATATGTTGGAGAATCCACCTTGCTGCCTTTCACTTGTATTATAGGGACACAGTGCCATCTGTGATTACCATCAAGACATATTGAACTACTACTTGGTAGGTCTACATTAAATGATTGTGATTAAAGGACTCCTATTCCATTATACAGTGTTTATGGATTAAAATATATATTATATAGGTTGGCAATAGTGGTTTGAGCTCTGGTGGAGACTCAGCAGTCTCTTTTTCAACATTAAACTTTAGAAAGGCAGATTTTAATAATCCGAGGACTAATCTACAAGGAATACATTGGGATGATGTTTTTCCGGGGAAAATGTAGAAGATAAATGGTCAGTCTTTAAAACATTCTTAGAAAAGCACACTTATCAGTGTATACCCTTGGGTAATAAATATAAAATAAATAAGTCAAAACCAATGTGGCTAAATAAACAGGTAGCGGAGGAAATAGAAAATAAGAGGATAGCCGTTTAGATTCTTAAAGTCAGAAGGGACGGAGACATCATATCAGAATTATAAGGAATGTAACAAAAATTGCAAAAGGGCAATCAAATTAGAAAAAATGGATAATAGGTAGAAGACTTCTGAGGACTGCACGCCGAGGAATCCATTCATCTGGAACTATACTAGACAGGTAAGGACATTAGCCCCTCATTTGTTACCTTTCTATTGCTGGACTGTGTTATATTATACCCCAGTGGTGAATTTATGCATATTGGAGACCAAGTATTGGGGTAGCTGTGTGGGCACCCCCAGGTCCCTATTTTTTACCCTGGGATGTTCATTTTTGTCAATATATTACTGTTCCTGGATTCTGGATTCATTCAATGGAATTTATGTTATCTGAGCACCAATATACCACACTACCTATGTACCAAAAATGGATAATGAAAGAAGAATTGCAATAGAAAGTAAGATCAACCCTAAAAAGGTTATTTAAGTACTTTAATAACAACAACAAAATGAGAAAAGAAAATATAGGACCCTTTCAGTGTGAGATGGACAGGCAGATAATTGGAGATAAGGAAAAAGCAGAGGTATTAAACAAATTCTTTGCCTCTGTGTTTACCAGGGAAGAATCAATTTCAATAGTAGTGCCGCAGGAGGAAGCCACAACCTTATATTAATGAACAATTGGTTAACTGAGGAAGAAGTTCATAGGCGGCTTGATAAAATTAAAGTAAATACGGCACTTGCCCTGATGGCATACATCCAAGAGTTCTCAAAGAGTTAAGTTCAGTAATAGCCAATCCGTTACATTTAATATTCAAGGACTCCCTTTCCACATGCTCATTACCACAAGATTGGCGCAAAGCTGATGTGGTGCCCGTATTTAAAAAAGGAGCTAGATCACTACCGGAGAAATACAGACCTTTGTAAGGAATTGGGGAACACATCCTTTGCGACGTCTTCCCTCCTTACCTGTCGCCGCACAGACCTCCGCTCTGGCACCAGCGCTTGTGTGCACCCCCGCTCTGCTTACAGAGCACGTGCGCACGTGCTGCTCTACTAGGTTGCCACAGAGCTTAACTTCGCCCCCTCGGACGCGCTGCGCTTCTCTCACACACAGCACACTCACGTGATGCCGTGCACCGCTCCCCAGCTGCGTGGCAAGATTGTCTTATGTCAACTTGTCTCCTGCAGCCTATCATTGCCTATCACTGGTCCGCCTCCTTGGCTATTGGCTCCTGTCCCTGTTATATACCCTGCCCTGACTTCCAATCTTTGCTGAGCATAACTGGTTGTAGCCTTGAGCTCCTGCGTTTGTTGTGCCTTGCTCCTGTCTTGTCTCTATTGCAGTTTGTATTCTACGTTTGCCGACCCAGCTTGACTTCTGAACCTATCTGGACATCAACCCTGGCTTACCCTCGACTATGCGTACCTATCCAACTCAGACCATGACTTTATGGACTTCTACGATTCTGACCTCTCCAATCCCAGACCATGGCTAAACGGACTTTGACAATTCTGACCTCTCCATCCCAAGACTTTGGCAAGTATCAGGACTAACCCGCTCTCTCCAACCCATACCCGGCTACGTTGACAATCCGCCTGCCAGGCACGCTTCCGCTGCTGTGGGTGCGTGGTTCTATACTTCTCCACCTCAGTACCGGGGTTCTATCTTGCTCGTGGGCAACAGTTATTGTATGCTCAGCACAACGAACATGACCTCCCTGAGGTGGGCCAAGACCTATCTTCTATCTCTGAGCATTTCCAATACTTGGACAATCAGATTGTTTCCCTGACTCAAAGTCTGGCAACGGTTTCTCCCAACCAATCTCAATCCAGAATTGTTAGGCCTGCTACTCTGTCTGTCTTCCACAGAAGCCTCTCTCGAGAGAGAGAGCCACGTCTCCCCACTCCCAATCGCTATGCGGGAGATCCCCATGGATTCCGATGTTTCCTCAACCAATGTGACATACAGTTCGCGTTAACCCCTTCCCGCTTCTCTTCTGATAGATCTAAGGTGGCGTATATTATCGCTCTATTAATCGGAGACGCCTTTCATGGGCATCCCCCATTTGGGAGCAGAGACCTGAGCTTATCCAAGACTTCCCACGCTTCAAGAAAGAAATTAAGCATGTTTTTGACACCCTTGGCCGTACGATTACTGCTGCTTCTTCATTGTTTCACATTTCACTGGGTCACAGAACGGTTTGAAGATACGCTCTGGAATTACGGACCATCGCAGCAGAGACGGGCTGGAACGATGAGGCACTATCAGCAGCCTTCTGGTAAGGTCTCTCCGAGACATTAAAGAATGAATTAGCTGCTCAAGAAAGACCCACGGTGCTCGAGGATCTTATTGTCGTATCTATTAGGGTGGATCAACGCCTTCAAAGGAGGCTTGAACACCATCACTCATGTTCTCTCACCCCAATTGCTCCTATCTCCAATCTATCTCCCCCATGTTCCCTGCTCTTGAGGCTCCCGAAGCGATGCAGTAAGGTGTTCACCAGCTCTCCCCTTCTGAGAAATAACATTGGAGGACTGGAGGATTATGTCTCTACTGCGGACTGTCGGGTCACTTGGTGCTTCACTGTCCCACGAAGCAGGGAAATGCCAACACCCAATGAGGTATGAGGGGATCTCATTGGGTACAATTTCTTCTTCCCCTCCTATTAAAAGAGGTCTGCCTACCAGGGTCATGCTGTCAATCTTCCTTGAGGTGCCTGGCTCTCTAGTTCCTTCCGCTGCCTTCATCTATTCCAGGTCTGGGGGAAATTTAGTGGATTAAGATTTCGCTACCAAACATAAGATTCCTATCGACAGACGTCCTCTCCAGCCATCCTTCATTTCATTAGAAACTCCTACTCTTACACTCTCCACTATTGACGGTCACAAGAAGAAGATCTCACTGGATGTTATACATTCAACCTCTGTACAGGTAATTCTGGGCCTCCCTTGGCTCCAACAACACAATACGCTTATAGACTGGACAGACAAGAAACGTATACAATGGGGTGTTGCCTCTGAAGTTGCTCCTGTTTCCTCGGTACAACCTATCGCTGGTGTAGAGACCAGTACTCCTACCAAACCTATGCTTCCTGAAGTATATGCAGATTTCATTGATGTTTTTGATAAGGTTCGTTCCGAAATCCACACAGGTGGATCGCCATCGCCGTAAGACGCCCAAGTTTAGGCCAGGAGACAAAGTGTGGCTTTCATCTAAAAACATTAGATTGAAGATACCTACACTGAAACTGGCCCCAAGAATCCTGGGACCATTCACCATTCTCAAACAGGGCAATCCCGTGGCGTACCACTTGCAACTGCCTCAATCTATGAGAATCCCATCAGTCTTCCACGTTTCGTTATTAAAACCTGTTTTTCTCAGTTTCCTGACATCTCACCCAAACCTCCACCTGTCATTGTACAGGGTATAGAAGAATTCAAAATTCAATCCATAATTCATTCCAGATACTCCAAAGGAGTTGTCCAATTCCTCGTACACTGGAAAGACTTTGGACCGGAGGAACGCTCATGGATACCTCTTCATCAGATTAATGCTCCCGGCTTGTTGAGGCGGTCCCATGCCAGGTTCCCGCACAAGCCTTACGGTAATCGACCTAAGGCCGATCCTCAAGGGGGGGGGGATACTGTAAGGAATCGGGGAACATGTCCTTTGCGACGTGTTCCCTCCTTACCTGTCGCCGCACAGACCTTTGCTCTGGCACCAGCGTGTGCGCGCACCCTCGCTCTGCTTACAGAGCGTCTTATAAAGTTCTACCTTATAAAGTGTAACATCATACCACAGTTAAACTCCTAATGATACAAATGCCTGGATACAAAGATGCACTCTATGATCACAAAACACTAGATCCTTACTTGTAAACAGGCTATGTGAGTATTCTCACTCCCCTAACTATTGTACTGTATGTAGTTAATATACTTCAGCCTCATTTGTCTCTTTGGTCATAAATCAGATTATCCATCCCTTTTATTAATTTGGTGGCTCTGCTCTGCACTTTCTCTAGTTCCATAAAGTCCTTTCTATGGAGTGGTGCCCAAAAATTGTACTCCATATTCAAGGTATGGTCTTACTAATGCTTTATAAAGAGGCATAATTTTGTTTAGTTCCCTTCCATCCATTGACCATTTAATGCAAGATAAGATCTTGTTTGCCTTTGCAGCTACTGCCTGACTTTAAGCACTATTGCTAAACCTGCTGTCTACAAACACTCTTAAATCCTTCTCTATCGAGAATTCCCCTAATTTATCCCCATTTAATTTGTACGTTGCCTGTTTATTCTTGTTTACGAAATGCATAACCTTACATTTATCTGTATTAAACTCAACTGCAATGTACCTGCCCAAGTTTCAAGTCTATCCAAGTCCAAAGTTGATCAGTTGATTAAAAGTCTGAATCTAAATATATATTTTACTAACTCAGATCTTTGTTCACTCCTGTAAACTAAATATTTTAAACAGGGAACTCCTTTTATTAGTAATATGTGTGCTTAAAATGTAAAATCAACAACGGTTATTATGTGACTAATATTTATTATCATTATTTAAATAATTCACAGGACCATGTAGATATTTCCCAGAAAATATTGTTTAACATATATGCATGCAGTATTTTAAACAAATACCTATTTTTTCTATGTCGAATTTCACTTCCGATTAAATGCTGAGAACAGCTGGTGGAAAAGTTATTTTTATGGGATTTCTGACAGAACAGTCACAGAAAATGTAAATATTGATACATGAAAAATAAATTTTTAGCTGTGCATCTCCAACTGAGACAAACCTAAAAATGTACCATCTGCAAATTTAAACAGGCTGAACACAGCCAAGACTGTTAACTAAATAACTACAGTAATTTTGGATGCCATTACCTACTGTGCTCATTGTACTTCGGCAACTAGAGGTGGGATAAAGAGTACAGTGATAGCCAGCAGAAAACATAAATGCCAATGATTTTGCAGTGTAACCAGCTCACATACTGTGCTGAACGCTATGTTATTCAAATATATCCAACATATATTTTAAATATTTTTGACTTTGAATCAGAAATTCTCCCATTTATTCAAATGTCTTATCTTTCAAAATTGGAACCTGAACAGCAAAATACCTAGTTTCAGAGAATGCTGGTTCCTGAGGTATTTAACTTTTTTTGCCTGTTAACTTACAGTAAAAATAAAGACCGCCATCTACAGTAGGTCATCCTGTAGAAAGGAGCGATGATGCTCTGATGACATTGCAACTTCTTATTGGCCCATGAGAGTGAGGCTTGGAAAGCAGTCATATAAATTTCCCAAATGAGACCAGACCCACTGGCACATACAATATAGTGTGGTTTAGCTCCAGATTCCAATTCTGTAACCCCCCCCTTCCCACCAAAACCACCAACCTCCCCATCCCCCAGGAAGTTAAATAAATAAAAAATGCAAGCATTCATTGTTGCTTTAATGAAAACAAAACATTAATTTTATAAGTCAGGCTGAACAATACATGTTTATAGCTGCAATGCGTGACCCGGAAGTGATCCGAGCGCACGGGGACAACAGATGAGATGGACACAGGACGCAGGACGTCTCTGTGAACTGCCCAGCATCTGTGCTGATCGGTGGAACATCACATGAAGCTAGTAAAGAGAACTGTCACTGTGATATGCAGGATAATCTGTTAACGTGATTTAACAATTTCAGAGGAACTGCTTTCTGACGTGTGCTGAGCCAAGCTTTGGAACATATCCTTTTTATGTGTTATATAATAAATTCTTTGTACATTGGTACCTTCTCTCTTTTCCTTATCATATTATCTCTCTGAACAAATCTGGGAGAAAACGTTGGAGTTCTGGTGACCCCAGCAGTTGGATTGTGAAGGGAGCCTAACTAAAGTGGATGAAGTAGATCTTTTCAGGAAAACATATGAACAGCTAAGATCTCATTCATCTGTGCGTTTTCATTTATTATTCTGTAAGTGAGATTCTATAGTAGGGCTCCATTGTACTTTATTCAGAGTGCACTATGGTCTCTCTCTTTTCTTTTTATCTCTCCTATGCGCTGTAGTTCCATCCCCCCATCTCATATACATTTCCCAAATGAGACCAGAACCACTGGCACATACAATATAGTGTGGTTTAGCTCCAGGTTCCAATTCTGTAAACCCCCATTCCCCCCCCAACACCCCAACCTCCCCACCCCCCAGGAAGTTAAATAAATAAAAAAAATTCAAGCATTCATTGCTGCTTTAATGAAAACTAAACATTAATTTTGTAAATCAGGCTAAACAATACATGTTTGTAAAGACACTCATAGCAACTGTTTTTCTTGAGGTACACACCTACTGAAATTGGTTTTGAATTCTTTGGTTACATAGAATATATAGAATTAATCTCCACTCAGATATATTTTGGATTTCCCTTGACTCATTTTTAATTTCACAAAAGTTGTATTAAAATTTATTGTCTTTGAATCCTAATGTTTTTCTAACAAAAAGAAAAATGAAAAAATTGTATACATTAATTAATGTATTTCAAAATGGATGACTTAATTCTCGCTTATTCATAAACTACTCTGTCTTTATAATCAATTTAGGTAAAAACATCTCAAATTGTCTGTGTGTCCTGCAATCCTCATACCCTGCTGTCTATTTAGCTCATTTTAGTTCAATTTAGGTAAAAACATCTCAAATTGTATGTGTGTCCTGCAATCCTCATACCCTGCTGTCTATTTAGCTCATTTTAGTTCAATTTAGGTAAAAACATCTCAAATTGTCTGTATGGAAATCATCCCCCTATTGCCTTAATTTAATTCATCTTTCACACTTGTGCAAGACAACACCCACCTTTGAAAAACAATTTGGTTTAACTACCCTCACATGTGCTAATTAAGTTTGTTGTACCAACCAGGTGACTTTCTAAATGTATATAAGTAAACTCACAACAGCCATTGCTGCTTGCAGCCTTTGCTCTTAAGCAGAAATGCTTTTAAGTAGAAATCTTTCAAGTAGTATGCAAGTTTAAAAAAGGAAGTTCAAAAAGAAGTGGAAAAAGTGAACACAATTTAATGCTTCTGATTCCTGCATTTGAACTACGCTGGAAAGGAGGTTATCATCCCACACTGCACATCTCAACACATTACTATTGCTGTGATGCCACCTTTACTTTTTATATTTACTGTAACCTCACTTATTCTCAAATTATGCACTTCCTTCCACCAGCCTCATCATGTCTCTAACTCTATTCATATTTCGCCATCTCTCCTTACTTCACCACTTCTCAGTTCACATGAACTCCTCTCTTACCTGCGCCCTCTGTCACCACACAGTTATGCCGCCTGCACTAAAACACACCCCTACAAATCATCCTCTCACATTCTCTTTCTGTCCATGCTTCTCCTCCTTGCTTCTGGGGATATCTCTCCCAATCCTGGTCCCTGCCTTATTTCTACTTGCTCTCGTCCTCGCCTTCCACATGCAACTTCTACTCCTTCTGGTGTCAACCCCTCTAACCTCATACCCATCCCCTGCCACCCTCCCTCCTCTCTCCCTTTCTCCTGTGCCCTTTGGAATGCTCGCTCCCTCTCTAACAAGTTCCTCTCTGTGCATGACTTCTTTCTCTCTCACTCCCTGCTTCTCTTTGCTATAACTGAGACCTGGCTCACTCAGTCTGACTCTGCTCTGGAAGCTGCCCTCTCCTATGGTGGCCTTTCCTTCTCCCACACTCCACGCCCTGGTGGCAGGGGTGGAGGCGTGGGGTTCCTGCTCTCCTCTCTCTGCCGTTACAGAACAGTTTCTATTCCCTCCTCTCTTGCTTTTCCCTCCTTCGAGGCTCACACAGTCCAGATCTTCTCTCCTCTCCCGGTCCATGTGGCGGTCATCTATCGCCCACCTTCCTCTACTCATCCCCCTTCTGCCTTTCTCTCTCACTTTGAATCCTGGCTCTCTTTCTTTCTCTCCTCAGACTCCCCTGTTCTTCTCCTTGGGGACTTCAACTGCCACATTGATGACCCCTCTCTCCCTTGGGCTTCCCGCTTTCTTTCTCTAACCTCTTCTTTTGGCCTTCAACAGTGGACTGCAGCCAGCACCCACAAGGATGGCCACTACTTAGACCTGGTTTTCACTAAAAACTTCTCTCTCTCCGACTTCTCCATTTCCCCTTTTCCTCTCTCCGACCATCACCTCATCTCATTTTCTCTCTCTCACTTCTCTCCATCTCCATCTCGCCCTCGTTTTTGCAGAAACCTGCGCTCTATTAACCTACCAGCTCTTGATTCCACTTTACGCTCCTCCCTCTCCTCTCTCAGTTCTGCTTCAGACCCTGACAACCTGGTCAGGAACTACAACTCTGCCTTATCTTCCTATCTTGATCTTCATGCCCCACTTTCTCTCTGCCGTCCTCGCCCTTCTAACCCCAGACCCTGGCTAAACTCCCACACACGCATGCTGCGTTCCTCCACTCGTTCCTCTGAACGCCTCTGGAGGAAATCTCATACGCTCGCAGACTTCATTCATTACAAATTTATGCTATCCTGTTTCAACTCTGCCCTCTTTCAGGCGAAACAAACCTACTTTTCATCACAAATCAACACACACAAGTCTAACCCACGCCGTCTCTTTTCTGTCTTTGACTCTCTACTCAGACCACCCTCAGCTGCCTCCTCTTCTTCCTCCATCTCACCTCAGGACTTTGCTGACTTTTTTAAGAAAAAGGTGGAGTCCATACGGCAGAACATCCCATCTGTTGCCTCCTCCCATCCCACAATGCTTCCCAACTCTCCTCCTGTCTTTCTTGACTCTTTTTCTGCTATCTCGGAGGAGGATGTATCACTGCTGATCTCCTCTTCTCCCTCTACCACTTGCCCTCTTGATCCCATTCCCTCCCATCTCCTAAAACCTCTTGCTCCTTCTATAATCCCTATGCTCACACAGATCTTTAACTCTTCCCTCTACTCTGGTACCTTTCCTTCATCCTTCAAGCATGCAACCGTTATACCATTACTCAAAAACAGCAAGCTTGACCCTACCTGTCCTTCTAACTATCGACCTGTCTCCCTCCTGCCTTTTGCCTCCAAACTCCTTGAACGTCTTGTATTCTCTCGATTGCTACACTTTCTCAACACCTATTCTGTACTAGACCCTCTACAATCTGCCTTCCGCACTGCTCACTCTACTGAAACAGCCCTCACTAAAATAACTGACGACCTCCACGCTGCCAAAGACAGAAGTCATTATACTCTGCTCATATTACTCGACCTCTCTGCAGCATTCGACACCGTGGACCACCCTCTTCTCCTTCACATTCTCCATACTCTTGGTATTCGGAACAAAGCTTTATCCTGGATCTCCTCTTACCTCTCCCATCGTACCTTCAGTGTCTCTTTTGCTAACACCTCCTCCTCCTCTATTGATCTCTCTGTGGGGGTACCCCAGGGCTCTGTCCTGGGACCCCTTCTCTTTTCTCTCTACACACTCTCTCTAGGTGACCTAATCACATCTTTTGGGTTTAAATATCACCTCTATGCTGACGACACACAAATTTACCTTTAAACCCCTGACCTTACACCTGCTATACAGACCAAAGTTTCTGAATGCCTCTCTGGAATATCATCCTGGATGGCCATCCGCCGACTGAAACTTAACATGGCAAAAACAGAGCTCCTTATACTACCTCCCAAACCTGGCCCCACTACATCCTTCCACATTGCTATTGGAAATACGATCATTCACCCAGTAGCCCAAGCACGCTGCCTAGGGGTCACACTTGATTCCTCGCTCTCATTCTCCTCTCATATTCAAAACGTTTCTAAAACTTGTCGCTTTTTCCTCCGCAATATCACAAAGATACGCCCTTTCCTCTGTTACTCAACTGCTAAAACTCTGACTCAGGCCCTCATTCTCTCACGTTTCGATTACTGCAACCTCCTGCTGTCCGGCCTTCCTACCTCTCACCTGTCTCCCCTACAATCTATCCTAAACGCTGCTGCCAGAATCACTCTACTCTTTCCTAAATCTGTCTCAGCGTCTCCCCTGCTGAAATCCCTCTCCTGGCTTCCGATTAAATCGCGTATCTCACACTCAATTCTACTGCTCACTTTTAAAGCTTTACATTCTTCTGCCCCTCATTACATCTCAGCCCTAATTTCTCGCTATGCACCATCACGACTCTTGCGTTCTTCTCAAGGAAGTCTTCTTACTACCCCCTTTGTATCTAAAGCTCTCTCCCGCCTTAAACCTTTCTCACTTTCTGCCCCACACCTCTGGAATGCCCTTCCCCTCAATACCCGACTAGCCCCCTCGCTATCCACCTTTAAGACCCACCTTAAGACACATCTGCTTAAAGAAGCATATGAGTAGCACTGGATAAACATGGACACATGACACAAAGCTTGGCCCCCTGCAGACGCACTTACTAGTATTCCCTCCTACTGTCTCTGTACGTTCTCCCTACCTACCAATTAGATTGTAAGCTCCTCGGAGCAGGGACTCCTTCCTAAATGTTACTTTTACAGTATGTCTGAAGCACTTATTCCCATGATCTGTTATTTATATTTGTTATTTATATGACATGTATTACTACTGTGAAGCGCTATGTACATTTTATGGCGCTATACAAATAAAGACATACATACATAATATATAATACATAATTTACCTACATTGATACAGTACTTGTAGAAATTTTCTGATTTTGGACCAAAAAAAAGATACTTATCCCATGTCATTTATCCCACATGCTTCTTCATTACCATTTTGTAACGGTTTCCCTATACAGTGACATTACAACCCCCCTTCTCCATGTCTTGGTGTTGCTTTGCTATATTATCAGTTTTGGTGTTTTCAAAAGAAGCTGTCGATTATTTATTTGATATAAACAATGGTTTCTGAATTCGGGTTGTAGGACTGATATGAATGTGGAAAAAAAGCGGTAAGTCAGTAAGTGTAGTGGACTGGACACAGTTCAGTTTATGCAGTGGAAGTGACAGCAGTATGTATGCCACCACGGACATTGGCAAGTTAGTCAATTAGCTCACCATTCAATTTAATACTCATCATCACTGACTGCAGTAGCAGCAGCTTCACTTGTCGGTCTCACTCTCCCAGAGTCATCACTACATTCACTAATATTCTCTATTACTATTCTTGAGATAAAACCTGTGGTGGACTGAATTTATTATAAGCTTAATATTTTAGTGGTAGTGGAGCTAGAGCACACAATAAAACAATAAAACAACAAGACAGTTGTCAAGAAGATTAAGACATCAACAGCATAATGTAGTGATGTGAGAAACCTTTCAAACAATGACTTTGTTGTCAATAGGATTATCAAAGCTAACAGGACAAATGCATTAAAGGATGAAGTATTTTTCATCATAAGGTAAAAAATAAATAAGAGGTGTATGTCCTAGGGGCTCTCTCACCCATGCATTGCTGAGAGATGGAACAGTAACTGTGGTTTATGACATAAAGTACAGTAAACATAACAACAAGCCAGGCTAGTGCAGGTGGCTGGCTACAGTGCTTGTTGCCAAATGCCAATTCCAAACTAGATGTTATGATGTGCTACTGTCTGGCATAGCACTGCAGTTTTGGTGTTGCTTGTTTGGGTCCCCACTAAAAAAATATAACTCATTTAATTCATGATGCCATATCTGACTATTTTGGTTTTGCAAAGGCAATGAAATAAATATTAATGATGATAATTGATGATGATTGTGATTGCATTGGTGGTGTTGGTTGAACATACAAGCCACTGACAGCAGTGACAGTGGCAAAAGCCAATTCATTGACAATTATGCAGCCACAAAGCTAACCTACTGTACAGTATATGTAATATAGTCAGCCTTAATTTACAACTCAATAATATACTAATCAGAATCAGTCACTCATTGCTACTAAAGCTAGAGGCAGTGAACAATGTATTGATTCACACAGATATAACACTCAAAAGAGTGTCACAGTGTTTACAGGTTAATAATCATTGTGATAAAAAAATAAACAGAGTATGTCCTTGTACCCTTCCTACCATCCATGCGTTACTGAGAGATGGAACAGTAACTGTGGTTAAGGATATACAGGACATAAACACAACAGCAAGCCAAGCACTGTGTCAATGCCAACCTAGATACAGTATTACAGAATATCCATTCTGCATTGCCAGGTGCCATTTGATAAACTGGAAATTCTGACTGAGATGTTAAGGATAGATATACCACTGCCTGCCTGGTGTAGTACTGCCTGCTTAGCAAGACAAAATAACAAAAGACAGGGGTGCTCAATGCTACATCCATTTGACAAAACATATAAAGTAATAAGTATAAAGTTTAAATACTTCAATAATAATAATTTTTACTTGGTTATTTAGTTAAACCCTTTGGCCAAAGCGTCATAAACCTGCATACCACGTCAAGGTATAAAGAAAATAAATGCAGCTCCTACACTACACTGTGAACCCTTCCTTTTACCTCTGTATGAGGGAAAAAACCATAGTAGATCCTGTTTTTTGAAGCAAAGTGAAAAGACCTCCAAGTTAAAAAGGTGAGGAGGAGTGAGCTCTGGGGGGAGGTGCCACCTACCTCCATTACAGCTGTTACCAGTTAGAAATTGATTAACACACACATTCCCAGCTAGCTCAAACTCCCACACCCGCCACATCAACTTGGGAGGTCTTTTAAAAGCCCCAAAATTTCCATATAACTGTAACCCTGTAACCCTGATGATATCTAAACTGCCATATACATGCTGTACTTGGACAGCGCAGCTCTAACATCGCTGCCTTTTTTTACTATACAAACTATACTAGATGATTATAAGAAATATGCAGCAGTGTGTCTAGACAGCAAAAATATAGCAAGAGTATTTAGCTCCAATGTAACATCTGAATTGCTCAGCATACAACTTTCTCCAACAGCAGCAAGCTCAAAGAATATGCAACAGTGTGTCTCAACAGAAAAAATATAGCGAGTACTTAGCTCCAATGTAACATCTGAATTGTTCGGCACACAAATTTCTCCCACAGCAGTAGGCTCAGTCTGGCACCACGTGATGTGACGTCACAGCGTCACTACGCCATATGTGTTTCTTCCCTCTACGGAACTTCGTCAGGGGCTGGTATGTAACGGAGCCCATTTGAAGGCTATAAAGACTAATCACAGTCACTATGGAAATGATCTGCTACTGCGCTTGCACAATGTCTCTCCGGCAAATATATCTAAGTGTATGCGCAATGAGCTCCTATACGTAAAATCATATTAAAAAGCATTTTAATTATTCATTGTTAGTTTTTTTTACTTATTTATATATTTATATTCTCAAAATCTTCTGCATACATTTAATTACACATTTCTTTTAGTGAAATGACTCGGGTAATAATTTCAACAAATGGGAAAGTCCCTTCATAGACCGAATATATGTAGTTTTATATCCTGATTGAAAATTAGGAGTGAATGATGGACATAAGCATTATTATTAGTTAGAATCTACATCTTCCTAAAGAGCATATAACTATCTCATAATGTAATTTAGGATTGAAATTGTGAATTTGGCAGATAGTACATGTTGATAATATATTGGATGATATACATTTAGGAACATTAGGTAGTTAATATAATTTTATACCATTAATAATGCCTCTGTACTATATAATAATAGATTAATATGTACAGTTCCATCAGGAAACGTAGATCATCCAGTAAGGGGAGACCAAAACATATATATGATTTTATTAGATGAGTGGTGTATAAGTAAAACCTTAATTGAGTCCTGATGGACTTCTTGTTTTTAAACGGTAAATCCATTCTGCCTCTCTTTTAAGTAGTTTCTGATCAATGTTACCTCCCCTTAGATTATTTTTCATATGGTTTATGCCACAGAAACGTAAGCACTTTACGTCTCTATCATGTACAAAGTTCACGTGTCGTGCAACTGGTACGTCTAGTTTATTAGTGATAGAATTGATATGTTCTAATACTCAACGTCTCAGTTCCCGTATAGTCTTACCAACATATCTAAGTCCACATTTGCACTCTATGAGGTAAATTACATTACTGTATAAATTCTAAAATTTATAAAGTGTCTGATGTCATAGGTTTCTGATTTGTCATGATTGTTAAAGCTTTCGTAGTTTGTATGTACTGACAGGCCTTACAGTTTCTACATTGATACGATCCTTTGAATGGTGACGTTAGCCCTGTTTTAACTGTTCTGATAATAGCTATGTATGAGATCATCCTTTAGATTTATCGACTGTCTGCTCGTCATGCTTGGTGTCATATTCAAAACTTTGGCTAAATCACTGTCCGATCTTAGGATATGCCAATGCTTGGCAAATACGGTTTTAATGTCATTCCATCTATGACTTTATGTACCAATACAGCGTATTTGCTTATGTGATGGTCTAGTATTGACAGATAAAAGGTCATCCCTCCCTATTGCTATTTTTAGCCCTTTTTAGATCTTTGGGCCTATAACCCCTTTCAAGAAACCTAGTTCTTAGATTGTCTGATTGTTTCTTGTATTCTTGAATCGTAGAGCAATTTCGTCTTAGACATAAATATTGACCTGCTGGGATGTCTTTGATCAATGACCTAGGGTGTTGGTTCATTTCAGATAAGAGACTGTTTGTAGAGGTTTTCTTTCAATAGACCGTTGTTTGTATCTCATAGTATCTAATGTTCTCAATTAAGAGATCCAAAAAAAGTTATACTTTTAATATTTGACTCTGAAGTTAACTTGAGATTCAATGTATTGTTATTCAAATTTGAAATGAATTCAGCCAATTGCACCTCTGTGCCCATCCAAATATCAGTATGTCATCAATATATCTGAGCAACATATTTAATGAACAGCATTTATATGGCAGTTTAGAGAACTCAGTGTTGTCTGATGAATAAGATATGAGCCATTCCCTACACAACTGCAAGTGAAGGATATACACTGGCGACACACTTTATTCGAGCTTGGCTAGTCCCACGAATTCGGGTATACCCGGGTGTATTGAGGTTTGTGACTGTTTTCTGCCCGAGTGCATTGAGGTATTTTCCAAGCAGGGATTGAAGCATTTTATTTCCGCTGGCTGCAATACTGCACAGTATATATATATATACTGCATTACAATTCATGAATTTATGCCATCTGGTAGACACGCGAAGCATTGCAGCCTATTAAATCCTAATCATTATCATTTAACAGATCAGCCGCCCGTCAGCCAGGCATGAACCCAGGCTGGGAAGGCAAATGCAACGGGGCTTGTCAGAGGTGAGGAGCGGCGCATTCCAGGTATCTGCCAGGTACATACCGGGTATTTGCTCGAATAAAGTGTGTCGGTGCAGTATAATATCAGTTTGGAGGACCTATCTGCAGTATAGATGGCAGCATGAGGTGGCTGCACAATGGAATTCAGAACTCCTTCATTGAGGTGGAAGACCCGAGAATTTCAATATGGCCTTTCTATAATTTTGTGTTAATTTAAACACATTAAGCCTTAATAGGTCTGGTTAACCCCGAAACACCGGCTACATCCTGGCAGGGTTAAGTAGAACATTAATTTACTTTATGCTGGTTGGCTAATGTTTTATTTTTAATGGGCAAATGCACTATTATCCAGATCTGGATAATAGGAATGTTGCCCATTATTGTACTCTACTGCACCGACACACTTTATTCGAGCAAATACCCGGTATGTACCTGGCAGATACCTGGAATGTGCCGCTCCTAACCTCTGACAAGCCCCGTTGCATTTGCCTTCCCAGCCTGGGTTCATGCCTGGCTGATGGGCGGCTGATCTGTTAAATGATAATGATTAGGATTTAATAGGCTGCAATGCTTCGCGTGTCTACCAGATGGCATAAATTCATGAATTGTAATGCAGTTTATATATATATACTGTGCAGTATTGCAGCCAGCGGGAATAAAATGCTTCAATCCCTGCTTGGAAAATAACTCAATGCACTCGGGCAGAAAACAGTCACAAACCTCAATACACCCGGGTATACCCGAATTCGTGGGACTAGCCAAGCTCGAATAAAGTGTGTCGCCAGTGTATGTGTTGAGGGGGGGGGGGTTGTGGGTATAGGGAATGGGTAGTAGGCTTGTTGTCTTTTAATGTTTCTTGGGAGTAGAGGGGGTGGTTAGGCTCTCAGGTGGGTAGCAGGAGGGGTTAACCCCTTTGTTTCCACCACTAAGGTATTGAAGGGGTTAACTCCTCACACAACCTTCCCGGTAGGCCTAACAACCCACCCTAGGGCATCTATCCACTTCACCCACCCCTCTACCCCCAAGAAACCAGGAACTCTGGCTTAACCACTTCATTACCTTAGCGGCTAGCCACTAAGGTGATGATACTGTTTTTATTTTAATACCACAGTATTGAAGCAGGGGTTCTCCGAAGCTAAATCGCATTAATTATAGCCTCTGGACCACCTGCTTCCCGAGTTACAGACCCCATTATGGGGTGCTAGTATCCCCCTACATTGTTTAAATATCCCGTTCATGTGAGCTGTGACGCGGGAGAATTTAAACATGCTACAATACTGTGTTATTAAAATAAATAAAAGCCGTGTGATTGCCTGTTAGATGCGCACAGGAAGAATAACTGATTCAGTGTCACTCTTAGGCCTCAGATATAGTTGGCGCAACGGAGCGCATGGCGTTGCGCGCCGGTCGGCAGAGCGATCTGTGGCCTGAAATCCACAGTGATGGGGAGCCATGGCGGACGCATGGCCGTGACGTTACAAGACGGGTTCGCCCTCATTTGCTGAACCGCTCACGTGACCCGGCACCCGGCCGTCATGCGACAAAAACAAAATCATTTGTCTGCTGAAAAATCTGCCATTCTGTCGCGCTTCCTGGTGTGCGTGTTCGCTTGCTATGGCCGGCCCCATAGATCCCCTGCATTTTGTTAGAGCAACACGCTCTGTCGCACGTGCCATCGCTCGCACCATGGCCACGGCCTTAGTGAATGTCTCTTACAGACAGGTGCAGCCCGGTAGGACTCACACAGCACAAGTCCCATTCAGATGCTGGGACCCCCGCTGTGTTAATTCCGATGGGCCATTAAGTCGCTTTACTGAGGAGGAGCCACAGCGGATTTATGGGTGGCAGTGCAACGAACTATAGTGCTGCATATGTACCATTGGAACTACCTCAAGATTTAGGTAGGACCGCATTTTATGAACAATATATCTAAGAAGCAGAACTCAACCTCTAAAAAGTCATTGCTAAAAGAGCTTTCAAAAATAAAAAAAAATCTATCAAATGCATATGAGCAGAAAGAATGTTATCATGTGGCACTTGGCATTGTAGGGGTCTTCAAATAAGAAAGTGATTCTGTGGGTGTTTACATTAGTTTATATAAATTAGAACATCAGAAAAACTTTGCTGACCGCATTTGAACTTTTTAAAAAGATCTGCAACCAAAAGTGAACTAGTTGTTTCTAATATTATACCTGTTCTAATCCATAGTCTGGAAGAAGAAAAAAAAATAATTTGCTCTAAATTACTACCGGTACTTTGGCAGCAAATAGATTGCAACTTGTACATTTTAGCACCAAACCACATTTTACTAACGCAGGGCACAAGAGTCTCAAAACAGCACAACTGTACTGGCATTACTAATTTATCAAGTGCTAAAAGCAACTAAACAGAGGATCCTGGGCAGACAATGGAAGTTGTTGACATAAAAGAGACTCTTGACATTTAAAGAAACAATGGTGCGGTGCTGTAATCAACAAAAATAAGGATTATAGAAAACATAAGTAATACTCTGCAGCTCAGTACTGGAATGGATTTTAAGATAAAAGAAAATGTAATTATTTCTTCACAATCCATTGCCAGTCCAGGGCTTTTTTCCTGAAATTTACAAAATGAAACCCTTAAAGTCCTACAACACTATAGAAGTGATGGTGTGTCAGGTTAGAAAGGTTAGGCAGCTATTGAATCAGAACTAAAGGAAAACTTTACATTATTTGCCTCTACTTCGTATAGCCGGCAGTGCATAATACGGAAGCTCCAGCTTTGAAGTGCAGGTGATGGGAAGAAAAGGAAAAAATATCAAAAGAATAATATAATGTAGTATTTCCAATTTCTAAAGTGAAAAAGTAATATCCCATATAGTCCACTTACATTTAATTAAAACTGTAATGCCTCAAAAATAAATGTTTTCCAGTGTGTTTGTTGTGTGTCTCTATATCCAATTACAATTGGTACCTCATAGGGGAGAGAGAAGATAAAAATATAGTGTATCAAATCAAACCTTACATAACTTATTACCAAAAGTGTAATGCTCAATCAGTAGTAGGATCCCACTTGCGGCCTCGTGGCCGGACTCTGGCTAACCCAGGAAACTGCCTTAGGGAGGTGCATACTTGATGTGGGGGTGTGCCAGCCAGGCGGGAGGTTCTTGGAACTCCACGGCCACTGACAGACCTCTTGTTTGGAGGGTACAAACATGGTTCACTAAATTTGGTTCTGCCAACTCGTGCACCCCAGGTCTGAATCTCAGCAGCGCCTCCAAATGTAGCCCAATTTCCCTATGCCTAAGGGAACTATGCAGCAACACGTGTACCGGTTGCTCAAAGGAGGCCTAAGCCTCTGCCTCTGGGAGCCAGGGGTGAGCTCTTTCTCTTTGCGTGCAGCGTTTCCACCTACTGCTGCGACACACTTTATTCGAGCAAATACCCAGTATGTACCTGGCAGATACCTGGAATGCGCCGCTCCTCACCTCTGACAAGCCCCGTTGCATTTGCCTTCCCAGCCTGGGTTCATGCCTGGCTGATGGGCGGCTGATCTGTTAAATGATAATGATTAGGATTTAATAGGCTGCAATGCTTCGCGTGTCTACCAGATGGCATAAATTCATGAATTGTAATGCAGTATATATATATAGAGGAACGTGGTGTATGTGGTGCTCAGAATTGAACTGGTAGCTTCATGCACATAATTGTAGATAAGACCATAAGCTTGGTGGTCTGACGATAATGCAGTATATATATATATACTGTTCAGTATTGCAGCCAGCGGGAATAAAATGCTTCAATCCGTGCCTGGAAAATAACTCAATGCACTCGGGCAGAAAACAGTCACAAACCTCAATACACCTGGTATACCCGAATTCGTGGGACTAGCCGAGCTCGAATAAAGTGTGTCGCCAGTGTATGAGGGATCCCAGTGTTGGCGGGATAACCTCTCACAGGAACCAATACACATTAAAGAATAATACACCACACAAATTATATAACTAAGCTTTACTTTACACACATACTAACACATAAAACATATACCAACTGTACCCACAGTTTAACCCCAGTGACCCAACACTTGGTGGTTCCCCCAAAGTACTGAGGTTGCTATGGCACCAATACACCTAGTATCCTGTCCCTGTACCACCCAAATGTGAGGTATAGCTACCCCCTGTGGATGTAGGTGTACGTTGGGCACCTGCCTGAGTACTCCAGTACCCAGGTGCTGCCTTGCGCGATGGGTTTGAGTGGGTCCCACGTAGTGGGGCCTCCAACACAAATCCCCACTCTAAGGGGGTCCAGATCCTCCTCTCAGTGTGAGCTCCAGCCGGAGTGTCTCACACAATGTCTCCGGTGTCCTGTGGTCTGGTCCCAGGTCGCAGTGTACCTCGTGGCCGTCCGGTCACCAGTGCAGGACTAATCACTAATGGGAAGAGTCCCTATCTAGGGCCTTTCCTGCAACACTCACTCCTCTGACTTGGCTCAGGGCCTAAATCGGGCCTAGGCTCAAGATCTAGGCCTAGCCCAGGAAGCTACTGCTCCCTGGACACTACCTGTCTCCTCTGTGCCTCCATCAGAACTGACTGGTGCACTCCCTGTATACGGAGGATATCTGTCTCTCCCTCCTGCGTGCATCCCAATGGCTTGGGCAACTCCACGTGGGCAGTCCCTCACAGTAGGGATTCTGGGACATGTAGTACCGTGGTGGCCTGTGCGGAGCTCACCTAAGAGGGTCGCCACACTCCTTCCTCTGAGCATGTGCCTTCATCGCTATGCGCATGCGCGACTCACAAAATGGCCACCCCCACCTCCCGATCGCACAGAGCTCCGTGGAACCATTAAACAGCTACCCCGCACCAGAGGAAAGGGTAGAGGACTCGGCTACATTTATATATTATATATGGTATAAACAGATAATGCTCCCTGATGGTGCTGTCCTAAAAGTAGTGTTGCACTGATGGGGTTAAAACTCTTGCAGCCATCTGCCGGGGGAACTCCACACCCCCTAAAAGAAAGTGAGCTCCTTTACAGGAAGCTCACAAAACAAAGAAAGAAAAGGCAGAAAGCGCACTGAGCAAACACAAATAGTCTTTATTTAAAGCATTCCCAAACTCAGAGGTTGCAACCTCTGAGTTTGGAGTTGTTTTAAATAAAGACTATTTGTGTTTGCTCAGTGCGCTTTCTGCCTTTTCTTATATATGGTATATTTTTAAACACAATCCCGGGAAAAAGGACATCCAAGATCATTCCATATATCCAAACTGTAATATATATGATAGATAGTAAAATAATGTCATGTATTTGTCATCTACTTACAGTACCTTTAATAAATTAGATTCTGAAAATGTTTACATATTATATGTGATTAGCTGATTGTAATTTGTAATTGTAATGTAGAAAATAGCTGAAGCGCTCAAATGCAGGTATATTAATCCAAGATATGCCAAACCACTAAACCAGGGTACTAACAAATGATATAGTACCTAATGTGTAATAGTATGGGTACTATCCTCCTGAAGACAGGTGGTATATGGTACAAGCCCACTTACCATCAGTCTCATTGGCAGGTTCCCCTGAAAAATATGCAAATACTCACATCCTGGTACGTTAGGTAGGCAGGCTGTGCAGCTACTAAATGCAATACAGGGAAAAAGGAGACCAAAAGCGCACCAGCACAAACGGAGCAGGAAGGACCCAAAACGAAAAATAATTAAAAGGGCACTTTAATGTGACAAAAGACCCATCCAACGCATTTCGAACGTCACAGCGTTCTTTTAAAAAAAAAAAGATCGCTGTGACGTTCGAAACGCGTTGGATGGGTCTTTTGTCACATTAAAGTGCCCTTTTAATTATTTTTCGTTTTGGGTCCTTCCTGCTCCGTTTGTGCTGGTGCGCTTTTGGTCTCCTTTTTCTCTAATTTGTAATTGTAACCTTTGATGGTTAAGACACGCAGGAGAAATGCTTACAGTATGCTTTCTCTTTTTTGGGAATAAGATAAAGAAAAAGATCAATTTGGGTTGCTGCACCATGTTTTTCTGTTCTCTATCCCATATGAGATACGAATTGGTGATTGGAAACAGACACACAACACACTAGAAGTTTTGTTTTAGGCGTTAAATTGTTACTGGAATGTGAGTGCACTATATGAGATATTACTTTGTCACTTCTTAAATTGGAAATACTGCACTATAATATTCTTTTTATACTGTATGTTTCCGTTTTCTTCTCATTCCCTGTACTTCAATGTTGGTGTTATACACTTTGTGAAGATGTCTGAGGCAGTGCCGTCTTAACGCATGGGCACGCTGGGCTGTTGCCCGGGGGACCCACGAGCATAGGGGTCCCATGCTAATCTATGCACAGATCAGAATTTAACACTAATTTTCTGATCACCCGCCTCAACATTCAAATCTCCCACTAACTCGGTAGAAGGAGAAAAATTACGACTTGTATCGGAGAGTTGGCAGGGCTCAGTGCACTGCTTTGCCCGGGGGCCTATAATGCTGTTAAGACGGCCCTGGTCTTAGAAGGACATAAAAATTAAGCTACGGTCTGGGGGTAATATATAGGGATACAATTAGTTATTGAGCACTGTATGATAAATATTCTGAAGAAAGATCATAAGCGCCAAATATTATTGTTTCATTTTTAATACAATGGGAGTAAGCAAGTACAGTAGGAATGAATTTGGAAAGAACATACAAAGCAACCTCCAGAGAAAGATGGAAAGTACAAGTACAAAACTTATAGCATTTTCTGTTATACCAATGACCGAGAGGGTAACTAAGAAAACAGTAAGTGAAAGTACAGGATGTATTTGTCCCCAAGTAGGTTGAATCTAAAATATCAGCAGCGCACAGCCAGGGAGTCAGGTTGGTATAGTAGTAAAAATGATATATTTATTAGTAATCAGGCATCACCAAGGAGGTGTAAGAAAAAACCTCTACATGTTTCTCACCTTAAGTGCTTTATCGGGCACTAAAGGTGCGAAACATGTAAACATGCTGATATTTTTTTTTAAACAATGTGGTTATCAAAAGGGGGGTACGTCACATCCTTTTAAAAAAAAAAAGATCGCTGTGACGTTCGAAACGCGTTGGATGGGTCTTTTGTCACATTAAAGTGCCCTTTTAATTATTTTTCGTTTTGGGTCCTTCCTGCTACGTTTGTGCTGGTGCGCTTTTGGTCTCCTTTTTCTCTAATTTGTAATTGTAACCTTTGATGGTTAAGACACGCAGGAGAAATGCTTACAGTATGCTTTCTCTTTTTTGGGAATAAGATAAAGAAAAAGATCAATTTGGGTTGCTGCACCATGTTTTTCTGTTCTCTATCCCATATGAGATACGAATTGGTGATTGGAAACAGACATACAACACACTAGAAGTTTTGTTTTAGGCGTTAAATTGTTACTGGAATGTGAGTGCACTATATGAGATATTACTTTGTCACTTCTTAAATTGGAAATACTGCACTATAATATTCTTTTTTTACTGTATGTTTCCGTTTTCTTCTCATTCCCTGTACTTCAATGTTGGTGTTATACACTTTGTGAAGATGTCTGAGGCAGTGCCGTCTTAACGCATGGGCACGCTGGGCTGTTGCCCGGGGGACCCACGAGCATAGGGGTCCCATGCTAATCTATGCACAGATCAGAATTTAACACTAATTTTCTGATCACCCGCCTCAACATTCAAATCTCCCACTAACTCGGTAGAAGGAGAAAAATTACGACTTGTATCGGAGAGTTGGCAGGGCTCAGTGCACTGCTTTGCCCGGGGGCCTATAATGCTGTTAAGACGGCCCTGGTCTTAGAAGGACATAAAAATTAAGCTACGGTCTGGGGGTAATATATAGGGATACAATTAGTTATTGAGCACTGTATGATAAATATTCTGAAGAAAGATCATAAGCGCCAAATATTATTGTTTCATTTTTAATACAATGGGAGTAAGCAAGTACAGTAGGAATGAATTTGGAAAGAACATACAAAGCAACCTCCAGAGAAAGATGGAAAGTACAAGTACAAAACTTATAGCATTTTCTGTTATACCAATGACCGAGAGGGTAACTAAGAAAACAGTAAGTGAAAGTACAGGATGTATTTGTCCCCAAGTAGGTTGAATCTAAAATATCAGCAGCGCACAGCCAGGGAGTCAGGTTGGTATAGTAGTAAAAATGATATATTTATTAGTAATCAGGCATCACCAAGGAGGTGTAAGAAAAAACCTCTACATGTTTCTCACCTTAAGTGCTTTATCGGGCACTAAAAGTGCGAAACATGTAAACATGCTGATATTTTTTTTTAAACAATGTGGTTATCAAAAGGGAGGTACGTCACATCCTTTTAAAAAAAATGGAAGCTGTCACATGGTATTTCAGCCAATCGGATTAGGGGTGTACTATGTGATGCCTCACATGGTATATCTCACAATCCGATTAGTTGTACAGTACAGTAGTACCATGTGATGGCAGCTATTTTTTTAAAGGGTGTGACGTACCTCCCTTTTGTTGACCACATTTTTATAAAAAAATAAAAATCTGTCACATGGTACACTTCCAATTAGATTGGGAGTGTATCATCTGCCACTCAAATGTGACATCACAGGCCTTATATAGGTATAAAGCATGTCCCATCTCATTTGTGCTTAAGAAGCCGATGGGACCACATCCACTCCATTGGATTACAAGTACAGATGAGGATAAAGAAGAAGAAGGACTTCCCAGATGTTGAGGAGCATTGCGTTGTGGATGAAGGGGTTGCTGATGGACTTGGAATCAGATGGTGAAGACGTCAATAGTAAGAAAAACATTGATTGTATTTTTTTTCATTGCATATTTTTATTTGAGGTTGCCCATTGACCAATGTGTTTATCTATGTCTCTTTAGGGCTATAGATATATACAGTGACAAGCAATGCCTTTTTTGTCAAATACTTGTTTTTATTTCATTGTTATGTGTTTTCGGTGCTTTTCATTGTGTATTTTTGTTGCTTCATTTGTTTAATTGTTTTTTTTTGATGCTTTGCTTTTTAATTGTGTTTTTGTTGGGTGCTTGTTTTTTTTTATTGCTTTGTATTTTTGGTGCTTTTTTTATTGCTTTGTATTTTTGGTGCTTATTTTTGTTTAGGGTGCCCATTGACTGCCATAGTGGCATATCATGTCCATTTTATAGGATATGGTGTACCACTTTGTTAATCAATGGGTAGAGGGTGGGGGTATTTTCCCCGGGGAGGGTGGTTAGGCATCACGAGTGGCAGGGGAGAGGAATTAACCACTTAACTACTATAGCGCTTACTAACCACTATGGTGATTAAGGGGTTAGTGGCCATTAGTTTGTTTTTCATAGTTATGTTGCTGCCACAGAGGATGGGGAGGAAGACGAGGAGAAAGACAAGAATGGCCTTCATCAATTTTAATACTAGTGTGGGAGCAGGGAGTCCCCGGAGCTGATTCTAATTAATTTCAGGTCCAGGGATCCCCTGCTTCCCAAGTTACAGGCCCCCGATATGTGGTGCCGGTATCCCCCTGCATGGTTTAAATCTACTGCATCACATGACTGGGGCATTTGAATGCATAGGAAAGACTGGCACCCTGTACTGGGCCTTTAACTCAGCCTATGACTTGTGTAAATTGTTTCAGATCTTTCTGAATACCTTGATAGACAAATGACAAACCGTTTGGGGGGAACATGCCACACCGTTCGAGATGGCAGCAAAGTTACCAAAACTACTAGAATAGGCCCCAAGAGTTCGTGGTTTCCACAAAACCTGGCAACCTTGGATAAATAGATAGTAAAGCTGAAACTTGGCAAAAATACCAAACAGGAGTTTCCAAATGTTGCCTATAGATGTTAATATATATACTATGATTATGAGGACTACATCTATTTTCAGTGTGTGGTGGTGACCTTCAACCCCCCCCTAACCCTCCCTTCTTTTATTCTTGATATCTATGCAATGGTGTTTCACCCCCTCTCTGGGAGATTCTTCCATTACACGGTGTGGTGAATACCTGCTGGCTCACAGTAGATCTGAGCTTCCCGCGTTGTTGTAGGGGAGAACAGGACAGGCTTCTGGGGTAATAACTGATTATTTCTCACGATGACAGAGTCTCCATCTCTTGCAGGCCCCAGGGATGTGGAGACAATCCCTACAGGAGAATTTCTTTCCCTTCCCCCTGATACATTGTAGTCTCAGGCAGCTAACCCTCAGTTACTGAGTAACCCTCAGTTATTGCAACTTCAATACCCGCAAGGCTAGTGTTTCCTATCATCTGTCTCTAACCTTAACACCTCTCTCCCATTTTAAACCTAATGCACTACCAAGGAGGTGACCCTCAGCATGTAGTCATGCTATCTTTCCCTTATTTAGCCCAAGGCTTTTTTTAGTGGGACAATTGCGACCATAAAAATAATATTTAAAGTCCACTGGAGCTAGTAGGTTAATAATGCCATATTTCATATATAAATGTTCCCTTTTACAAAAAATTTCATTCATACTCCAGATCCCTCCTAATAACACTGAATAACATATGAAATACAATACATCCACCAGCCTCATTACAGTCACAGCCACGTGTTATAAATATTGATTTTATAAATATGTGGTAAAGAACATTGAGAATGTAAATCTAATATACAGTAATGGTGTATTCCATTCACCAACACTGCACCACTACTCCCAGCAACTGCAAGTCTACTGTATGTGCTCCATCTGGAGCAAGTTTCAGAAAAAAACAGAAGTGGCTACAGTTTCCGTTCAAATACAATATTATTGTACAGGGTACTTCAGGGTCAGAGGCTGCATACAGCTGTTCATGGTGGTTTTGATAAAATCAATATTTACCTGCTAAAAAAAAAAAGTCTATTACTGCTGATCAATGACCATTATACAGTATCACCTCTTTCTGACACAATTGCTATTTAAAGACAGATAGAAGAAAGTAATTTGATTACTCTCTTGGAGTAAGTTATTTAATGATTTGCTGGCTTCACAATAGCCCTTTTTGTAAATTTTCTATACAGGTGATGTAGAAAAGTACAGTACACAGTATTCTGATATAGTTTTAGTACAATAAACAATTGAGGAAAGAACCCCAGTAGAGCACTCATACACTGTGTTGAGATGATGGTGTAAATTTAAAACTAAACTTTATTAGAAACATAGTAAAACAATGGGGATTAATATAGGATTAAACTCTGTATCACTATGCTTAATTACCTAAGGGATATGATAGTCCCCATGTAGGTAGTCGTTATTGAAGTGTTGCTTGAGTACACTAGCCCCCAGCCACCTTAATTAGGGTAGCCTGGGGGAAAGCTAGATTGAGGGATTATAAGTACTATTCTTATATGGAATGCCAATTATATACTTGTTGTGCATTGGTGCAATATTGTTGAAATGACACTGCTAATGGTGGGTTGATTGCACAGCCTGTAGTTAGCAATAGAGTGTCATTTAAATCTTGATAAGATAATGCACCTATGTTCCCTTAGGGTTAAATGAACAGTGTAAATTACTGCCCCAAGGATACACAGCAGCTATAGCTCTAGGTCATATTGTTAAGACCTCTAGCTCTAGCTGATATTGCACAATATAGTTATAATAAAGTGTGCTGCACTTCTAAAACCTGTTGCTAACTGCAGTAGGTGATAGATTAAATAGAGCACCGTATAGACAAATGGTGGCAGTTGCTATATAATCTGCCCCAGACCTGAAGGGTGTGCTATTTAACCATATAAGATTGTGAACTGACTTAATCAGTAGATTGAAATAAACATAATCTCTGATAAAGAGCACCATGTGTATACTGATTGCTATACCTGGAAATCCCTGTATGGGAGTTACTGTGCAGAGTAGTTGGTGTATAAGTGTAAAAACAATTCAGCTCAGCAAGTGTAGACCATGAACAGTACCTTAACAGCCCTGATTAGAGCTACTCTGCTGTAACAGTGAATGTTTATTATTTCACAGAACTCCTTTTACTCATTAGTCACCCCATCACAAAATATGCTGATGTAGAAAATATTGGGGCACATCCTGTATTACCTCACTGGGGATTGTGAGAAGTCACATACCGCATATGATTCAAATGTTAGCCATTCACATTTCTAAATTCACAAAATATAATATAGGGATAATACTAATAAAATGGATTTGGGGCACTAGTTAATGGAGTCAAATGCAGTGCTATTTCATTATTATTACAATACAATTTCTACATATCTTTTACAAAATTAAAGTTGTCAATACAATGGAAGAGCTTAACATATCTGCTTGCCTTAACAGTAAAAATTGCTGAAAGATATACCCAGCATCAAAAAATAAAAGAACATCAAAATCAATGTTAGCATCAGTGAACAGTGATACATAGATAGAGTTCTGAGGTTTAATCCAGGCACACAATTAAACCTATTAAACCTATAGTATAATAATACAAAATAACTCAGGGGCAGGGGCAGCGTGACACCAACAGAAAAGGTAAGGTCTGCATGCTGCCTTTGCCCATCAATGGAGTTATCCCATAAGCAAGGGTTAACTTTTCACTCCTGTGTGAAAAGAAACCAAGCCCAGATTACTAGATTGTTACTATGTGTATTAAATCCTTTATCTAGATGAATTATGTTGCATTTATTGTATGCCTGGACTAGGGACAATGGTTGTGTACCAGGCATAGTACACAAATAGGATGGGTCACTGTATGCGTGAATGTGCTATGCACCAGGATGATGGGAATGTTGGGGGAGGCAGCCCTATGCCAGGGGGACACACTCTCCAGAGCCTTAGTATTTTCCTTCCCTGTCTGGAATTCCAGCAGCTACCTGAGGAGGAGCATCAGCCCTGTCAGCATGAATTTGATGGGGCCGTTCAAATTTCCACGCTCCCTAGCCCTGCCCTAGCTCCACCCTCTCTTATAATAGGCCTTTCCTCACCGCGATGTATCCTGATTGCTGGGCCAGATTAAAGGGACAACCATGAATGGTCTGCCCTGGTTGAACATGGTTCTGAATGGCAACCAAGAAGTATACAAGTCAGGCTGACTTAGACTTCCAGAGCTGTGAGGGTTGGTCTCAGAGTCGAGAAACCCTCTTCGTGGATCAATGGACTATGGAGAGGTCCCCTCACCATCTGGACAAAGATTTCTATTAGAGGCAACTCGCTCGCTTAGGCAGTTGACAGTACTCCCCACAGAACCTATGCAGGATTAAGAGACTATTTTGTAGACTATAGACATCCAGGATCGCTTTGGGAGCACCCAGCACCTTGAGTAGCGAACTGTGATCCCATAAATGTCCCCTTGTGTGGTTATATTGACTGCGTTACTGTACTTGTTGCAACTGTTAGCTTGTGGTAATAAATCTCACTGTTTATTAACCCCTGTGTTCTGCCTAGTGATTATGATCCTTAAGATTGTCTGGTCAACCCTGTACATGAAAACCACATTTGCCAAGAAGTCTTATTTGATGTAAAAATTATAAAAACATACATACAACAAGAAAGAAGTTCACTGGGAGACCTGCAGAGAGAAAGCAGCACTGCCCAATGTATTTCACCCTAAAAAGGGCTTCTTTGTTGTTTTATGTACAGTATATGATCTGAATAGAGATCTTGTACTTTGGTGTTGTATTGTTGTACTTCTAAACATCATTTTTTATTGGTGGTGATCTGCACTCTGACACATATAGTTGTCCTTCTTGGGTACCCCTCTGTTCTGTTTTTTCTCAACCTATAGTATAATATGTACAACTAAATAAAATGCTGTCTATAAAATTACAGATGTAGCACGACTCACGGTCTCCAGAGCCATGGCATAAAAGGCAAAAAGCTGCGGCTCTGACACAGTTCCTGCTGCAACATCGCTAAGGGTGGTCCATGCTTCTGTATTGGACTCTCCACAGTGATAATCCTTCTGCACCAGGGTAGCCATGGTCATGTAGCTTGAGGGACACAGTAAGGCTTGCTATATCTTTATTTTGGAAAGCACTGCTTTAGTGTATAATCAGCACTCAAATGCCTTTTATAATAAGTATTGTCAATATAGTTTAAGAATAGTGAGGCTTATGAGGGTCACTGCATCAAATATATTTTTAAAAGTTTCCCACTGAAACCAATATGATTTTTTTCTTTCATAAATCTTGTGCAGTATTTTTGCACCGGTTTCCTGCTTGGTGACATTATATGGGCATCATGTAAGTGAGGAGGGGGGTGGACTGAGCGCTTCTTAATTGATAGTATAAATAACAATAACATGATAAGTGCAAAGTGAATATTCTTCAATTTGTGAAATAGAATGGAATAAAATTTCCTTCACCAATCAAACATAAAAAATATAATAAAAAATATATACAAGGTGAAGCAGCTCGTCACCCTCAAAAGGGACTGTTCTGTGTCCCAATGGTAACAATTTATTTTTCTTCTAAGAGAGGAGGAGCGCTGGTGTGTCCAGTGATATGTAAAATACAAAAAAGAGCAAATATAGTGCAGATGGTAAGTGCTAGTAATATATCAATATGTAGGCTCTTAACTAGTTACACTCACAAAACTTCCAGATGTTAAAGATATGTCAGAGATTCTTCTCTCTCTGACTGGAGCCCTTGGATGTCTGGATGTTGTAAATCTCAGGAAATCCCTCAATATATGATGATGCCATCGATATGTAATAAGAGAGAAATGCCACAATAGTGTACACTATATGACCATTTGTATTTAAAGAATACAGAATACGAGTAATCTCACTCACATTTTTCATATAATAACACACGTTGGAGAAAACCACTGATAAGTTGAAGGACCTCGCCGGTACAGGCTTCTGTGCTTCTCACTCGCTTCTGCTCCTTTGCTTCCGGATACGTCACTTCCGTTGCAGCGTCACAGGTGAGGGTGGAAGAGCTTCCTGCCTTAGAATTCAACTCCGGTTGCCAGTTCCTCAAATCTCATGTCACATGGAACAGGAACCAATGGGATTGTCTTCAATCCCATTGGCTGTACTACCATGTGATAGCATCCATGGAGTTTTAAGGATATGACGTACCTTTCTTGGAGATGATGTCACATCCTTATTTTTTTTTTTAAATAAGCTTGTCACATTGTACAGCCTCCAATAGTTTTGGAGCTGGACCATCTGACCCTAAAATGTGATGTCAAAGGCCTTATATAAGGCCTGTCCCGTCTCATTTTAGCATAAAAAGCCATCGTGTCAACATCCGTTTTGGATTTACCATGGGGATTCAATGGATTACAATTCAAAGAAGATTCAAGATGGAAGAAAAGAAGATTGAAGAAATAATTTTTTTTATCTGATAGCGGAGCATCGCCGAGGATCACAGAGGATGTCGGAGGATGCTGTCTTTGGTCGAGAGCTTCCTGATATGCCAGAATTCGGAGGGTGAAGACATCTAAAGGTAAAAAAAATATTGAATTAATGTAATTTTAATTTTTCTGTTTTTTGGATTGTGTTTTTTTATTTTTATGTTTTTGATTGCCCATTGACTACTAATGTATTTATCTATGCCCCTTTAGGGTATAGATAAATACAGTGACAGACAAAGCATTTTTTGGCAAATGCTTGTTTGAATTAATGGTTATATTTTCTATTTCTGTTTATTGTTTGGAGTTAATTTTTATGTATTTTTAGGGCTTTTTTTAATTACATATTTGGATTGTTTAATTGTTATGTTTGTTAGGAGTTTTATTTCTTTTATTGTTGTGTATTTTCCGTCCTGTTGATTTTTATTTATGTTGCCCATTGACTGCTATAGTGGCTTATCATGCCCATATTATATGGGCATAATGTACCACTGTGCCAATCAGTGGGTAGAGGGTGGGGATAGTGACCCTGTGGTGGGTGGTTAGGCCTCCCAGGTAGGCATCGGGGAGGGGTTATCCTTTTAATTACTAAGCAGTTACTAATTGCTAAAGTGATTAAGGGGTTAGGGGTCATTAGATTTTATTTTTTATTGTTGTGTTCCTGCCAACAGAGGACATGGATGTGGATGATGGTGATGAGGATGCACTTTATCCTGGCAGGGGTAAGTAGAAGTTTTATTTACTTTATGCTGTTGTATATTGTTTTATTTTGAATGGGCAAATTCACTATTATCCAGATCTGTATCATTGTAATTTTGCCCATTACTGTACTGTATGTGTTGCAGCGGTTGTTGGGGAGTAGAGGAAGTGGGTATAAGGGTTGTTGTGTTTTTTAATGTCTATTGGGGGTAGAGGGATTGGGTAAAGGGGGTACTTCCCCAAAGGATGGGTGGTAAGGCCTACCAGGTGGGTAGCGGGAGTGGTTAACCCCTTTAACACCATAGCAATTCCCACTGCTATGGTAGTAAATGGGTTAACCACTCTCGCAACCTTCCCGGCAGGCCTAACCACCCACCCTGGGACAACTACCCCCTTCATCCACCCCTCTGCCCTCAATAAACATTCTATTCAGATTTAACCCCTTTGTTGTCTTAGCAGATAGCTGCTAAGGTAAAGAAGCTGTTTTAATAAAAAAAATTAATAGTAGTGTGCGGGAGCAGGAGGTCTCCGGAGAAGAACCGCATTGATTTCAGGTCTGGGGACCCTTGCTTCCCAAGATACAGGCCCCGTTATGGGGGCACTGGTATCCCCATGCAATGTTTTAATATTCCATATCCCGGGGACATTTAAATGCATAGGAGATACTGGCACCCCATACCGGGGCCTCTATTTTGGGAGGCAGGGGGTCCACGGACCTGAAATCAATGCGGTCCTTCTCTGGAGACCCCCTGCACCCACACACTACTATTACATTTTTTATTAAAACTGTGAGATCGATTGTGAGAGTTGTGCAGGGAGATGCGGTTCTCTCTGTGCAGCTCTCTACTGTATGTAGCCAGGCCAGATCGCACGGGGAGAACTTTGAGATTAGTTTTTTGCTTTGTCGATCGGTTTAGGCATTTTCTCTCCATTTTTCTGCCACACGGTTTGAGAGGGGTTCAGATTCTTCCTGAATACCGTGATAACTCAAACTTCAAACTGTTCGGCAGGAACACGCCACACCTTGCGATGTACCTGCAAACTCAGCGAAGCTACTAGAATGAGGTCCTCTCTCTCTCTTTTATTCGTCTATCTCCTTATAATTCTTGGAGGGACACAATAAAGACTCAGACAAATATTTTCAAATGTTATGGCAAGCTGTACTTATACTTATAAACTTGAAGACAATTGGTTAAATTGTCT
Source organism: Ascaphus truei (assembly GCF_040206685.1). Classification (NCBI taxonomy): domain Eukaryota; kingdom Metazoa; phylum Chordata; class Amphibia; order Anura; family Ascaphidae; genus Ascaphus; species Ascaphus truei. The sequence goes on along the minus strand of NC_134484.1, from coordinate 389,140,261 downwards.
GGAAAATGTATGATTTGTTACAATGCTTGGAAAATTAAAATAAATATTTATGTATTTCAGTGATACTGTGCAATAACTATATTGTATAACACAATGGTATTCTGTATTTTTTAATTTGGAAAAATATGCATTGCACACATCACACATCTTAATCACTTATTTTAAAGCGTTTTACAAAAATATTATTTCAAACTACAGTATCATTCTAGGAGTCACAGCAGATGTCAGCCCCTGTCATGGCCTTTTTTACTACTGTATACCTAATGACATACCACTTTTGTCTTCAATCCAGATGTCAACTATTGAAGGGAACATTTGATCTGCAGGTGCATTAGTGTCTTTATATGCCAAAACAATTTTAGTGAAGAACATAAGATTTCAAGAGGTAATGCTATTTTAGTATTTTAAAGAAACATCTAAATTGTTGTCACAGAGGTGAGAACAGCATTTAAATCAATGGCAATATTTAAAAACTGTGGCAATTTTTCTCAAGCAGCACTTAAGTAAGTTTTATGGTGTGCTTAGTAGAAAATGCCTTCCAACTCATTCATAGAAGGTCTGCATTTAAATAATAGGAAGCCCCTGCTATCTTCTTCTATAATGTATCTATTTCCATTAGATACAAAGATGCAAATACAAAAATACAAAACCAGGTGTGCTAAAGTTATAAAAGACACTAAAAATGTATTTACACTATACTTCACTTTAATATAAATATATGATGGAGTTTTATGTAAAATGTATGTGACTGCTTTGTCATAAATGTTTTCAGAATTAAAAAAAGATGCAGGAGAATGATGATGGCACCTACCTACAGTACTAGATTCAACATTTTTACATCATATTTTCATCGTTCTGTGTTGCATTTAACATGGCAACATTCATCTTTCTGTTCTAAAAACTCAAAAGATTAAATTATTTATGTAATGTTTAACTGCCCCACCTAAATGGAAAACAAGAGGCCACTCTGCTACCTCTTTCCAAGGGATGCACTTCATTTGCTTAAATTCTTACTTCAGAAAAACGAAGTAAGGTTGGCAGTGACTACAGGAGCATTCATTGATATAAGGGCTATTGGGTAGAGTAGAAATAGTAGAGAGAGGAGAAACCAGTATTGCACCAGGATAACAGATGTTTATCAAAGAAAGCAGTATACATGTTTTAGCCCTTTTTGTTCCTGCTGTCATGCAGGAGAAGACACACAGCGCTAGCGGGAGAAACCACTATTATAAAGGCATTAGCCGTTGGCAAAAAGAGGTGGTGCTAACAAAAAGGGTCAGGGCTAACTCAGCAGCGGGTGCAATAACACCTGCTACATCTTTATGTGAGAGCTATGTACTGGATATAGTAATATATTTATTGTGCTGTAATAGCTCATGTAGAGGAGTGCAGCTTGGTCATTCACCCTCATTTTCATTACACTAAACAGCATAGTTAGTTGCACACATATGCTTTAGGTAGTATTGCCCTTCTGGACTCTTCTGCGGGTGAGCAACCATGGGAGCAACTCTGTAACAGTATAATTGAGATGAAAATGGGGTCCCATGGCTGTGGGGCTCTCTAGACTCCCTTATACTCTTGTATGCATTCGGTTATCATGTAACATGATCACAGACTTTAACGACGTGCTCCCAATCAGACTCACAATGTGACCCTAAAGTCTTGATGTATATGTGTGATATTATAGAATTGTTTATGTGTGGGTTTCTAGTTGTTTTGTGTCTATGCATTTTGTGTGTCTGCCCGTGTCATCTGTATCTGCCTTGGTGTAAACTCTGTATATGGCCGCGCTTATAGTCCTTACGACGGCGACACGACATTGCGTAAAACAAGTGTATTGAATCCATCGCGTGCGCCTATAGTCGGAGCGACGGTTTGGTCGCGATCGCTGGCAGTCAATGAAAATTGATTTTTCAGCGACCGCAGCGTGATGTCAGTGGGCACATGAGTGATTCAGCCAATGAGGGCGAACCACTCACAGCCACGCCACACCCCCCGGTCACCATCTCTTGTCTCTTACTCTATAAGCAAAAATCGCTGCTACAACGGCGATGGATGACGTCAAGCCGTTGCGTCGCCGTAGCCAAGATTATAAGGGCGGCCTATGTGTCTGCAAAAGACTGCAATGTTTTTTTTATTGCTAATGGATTTAAAGTTACTTGGCTACTTAGCCACATGAAAAAAGGTGCAGAATAGGTTTATACTGTAGAACATTTCTCTGCAAAGGAGACAATTCATTAATATTTCAACGATCAGTACTGTATGCCACTGTAGGTCCAAGCTAAAAAAATACACATGTATACTAGGTGCCATATTACACCTTCCAGCACTAGAAGACACCATACAGCCTATTTACTTGACTGTGGGGTTTCTTGCACCAGCGAGTGTCTTTGAAATAGCACCCTTTAGGAAATATGGCCAGAGGTATAGACATATTTTGCAGTTGCTATGGTAATTATAACTCCAAACACTATACTGGTATCACACAGAGCCCTAGATGTGCTTAAGCTGTAGAGGCTTATAGGATTATAACGAAACTATAATGATGGTTTATTATTATTTATGATATTTAAAAAACTTTTTTTTAAACTCTGGGGGATAAAAAAATAATCTGATTATCTCTCCTTTTGGAAATTACTTTTTTTTAAATTGTAATAAGACTTGCTATCCAAAATTGACCTTTTGAAAAGCAAAATAAAAATGTTATTTTCATTGTCTCTTTGTAAAAATAAATATTTGAAGGTCATTCAATCGCATAATAAAACTTTCCTGTGTCCAACAAATGTGTTTATTTCTTTGAAATTGCCCCATAGGGAAATTATTTATCAATGTCTTATAATGGTTGCAAGATACTTAGAGATACAGTACAGTATGTAGTATTCATTTAATTAAAATCTCTAGTATTACAGTAATTTAGCTAGAATAAATATCTTTGGTCACAATTTTTTGTTTTACCTTATTTGAAACAAGATGCATCCGATCAGGGACTTTGCCAAAAACATTAGGGATTTTTTTTTACCCAACCATACTGTACGGTAATAACTGTTACCAGTCAACATGCAGAGGCGGTTGCTATAACATTTCTGTTGGTCTGACTGTATTTCTCTCGGGGCGGTGGTAAACGTTTAGAAGATTATTGGGCAGGGCAGCAAGAGGGGAAGTACTTAAAAAAAAAAAGGACTTTTATTTTAAAGATACATTTTTTTTTTTATTAACAAAGCTTTTCAGGAATAAAACTAAAATCAGCTTGAACAGTAAATATTAACTTTGACACCAAGGTGCTCCCATGGGCTCCCTATTGTTGCAGGCACTTTGAGGATTGAGGAAGGATAAGGATTCTGCAGGGGCTTGTGCTACTGTAGGTGCTCCTCTTTATTTCGTCAAGACACAGGGCATATCCACCTAAAGCCTCTGGTCTACCATGGGTTTTCTGGAGGCTAGTAACTGGTCAAAACAACATGTGAGGTGCTTAGTGATACCCACAGAGAGTTCAAATAGAGATAAATAATAATGCAACTGAGATGCAAAAGACCTCTGCTCAAAAAAGGTCACATCTTAGAGATGCTAATGTGTTATGGAAAGCATATTTAAATGACTCACATCCCACAATTCATAAAAGGATTTCCATTATACTGTAACTTTAGTCTCTCTCTCGCTCCCCCCTCTGTCTTCCCCACCTTCTCTCCCTCTGTCTTCTCCCCTCTCCCCCCTGTTTCTCTCTCCCCCCTCTTTGTCTCCCCCCATTTCCCCCACCAACAAATCTGCCTTTTTGAGATTGATCCATGGAAAGCGTTGAGCATATTTTTTAGTATTAAACCTTCTGATCTTTCTGGGAATTTCTCAGGAACACGTCAGCTTACCTCTGAAACCCCCTCACACTCTGTATATGCCAAGAACCCTCTCTTCCTACCTCTAGGTTAAACCTTAAAACTCACCTCTTAAATTAAGCATTTCAATACCCCAGACTAATGGCTATTGTCCCACACCCACAGTCGCTCCTACCAACCATTGCGGCCAAACACAATTGTTATTACCACAGTACTATATCCCCTTTGGAGTCAGTAAGTTGAATGTTAAGCCCAAATAAACCTGCAAGAGTTTGGCCAATATTCTTCCTATATAAATCTGTAATCCTTCCATAATTAGATACCCATACTCAGATTATAGAATACCATAAAATGTACAGTTATAGACACATACCTAACCACCCCCTTCTGTACTTTTCTCTTACTTTGAATACTGTCTCTCCTTCTTTCTCTAGCAAACTTCTTTCACAAATGTACTGTATACTATCATGTTTCAACTCTCCCCTTTCTCAGACTAAGCAAACCTACTTTTCTTCACTAATCAACACACGAGTCTAACCCATGTTATCTCTTCCCTGTCTTTGACTCTCTACTCAGACCAGTGTCTATTACCTTCCTCCATTTCATCTCAGGACTTCATCTCAGATATCCCCTCTGTATCCTCCTTACACCTCTTCCTAACACCTCTTCCTAACTCTTCTCCAGCCTTCCTTAACTATTTTTCCGCTGTCACAGAGGAGAATGTATCGCTGCTGATCTCCTATTCTCCCTCTACCACTTCCCCTCTCAACCCCATTCACTCCTATCTCCTCAAGCTCTTTCTCCTACGCTAATCCCTACAATTACACATATTTACAACTCCTCCCTCTACTCAGGTACCTTTCCATCCTTATCAAAAGGAAAAGAGGATAGGGGACCCTGACTACAACCATATTAAGTGGCAGTGGGAGGTACTTCAAAAAGGAAAAATAATGATAAACAGACCCACGAAGAAAATACATTTCCAAAGCTGAAGCACTCATATCCCCGTGTAGCTGTTGATTAGTAAGTGTGATTAAAATGGCAAACTTTAATAGTAATACAGTAATGGCAGGGGTGGAGGTGTGGGGCTCCTGCTCTCCTCTCTCTGCCATTACTGAACCCTTCCTATTTCCCCTTCTAGTGCTTTTCCCTCCTTTTGAGGTTCACACTGTCCAGATCTTCTCTCCTCTCCCTGTCCACGTGAAGGTCATCTATCGCCCACTACTGCCTTTCTCTCACTTTGATTCTGGCTCTCTTTTTTTCTCTCCCCAGACTCCACCGTTCTCCTTGGGGAATTCAACTGCCACATTGATGACCACTCTCTTTCTTGGGCCTCCTGCTTTCTCTATCTAACCTCTTCTTTTGGCCTTCAACAGTGGACTGCAGCCAGCACCCACAAGGATGGCCACTACCTAGACCTGGTTTTCACTAAAAACTTTTCTCTCACTGATTTCTCCATTTCTCCTTTTCCTCTCTCTGACCATCACATCATCTAATTTTCTCTCTCTCGCTTCTCCCCCTCTACATCTCCATCTAGCCCTCGTTTTTGCAGAAACCTGCGCTCTATTAACCTACCAGCTTTTTATTCCAATTTACGCTCCTCTCTCTTCTCTCAGTTCTGTTTCAGACCCCCGACAACCTGGTCAGGAACTACAACTCTGCCTTAGCCTCCTCTCTTGATCTACATGCCCCGCTTTCTCTCTGCCGTCTTCGCCCTTCTAACCCCAGACCCTGGCTAAATTCACACATGCACATGCTGCGTTCCTCCACTCGCTCCTCTGAACGCCTCTGGGGGAAATCTGATACGCTGGCAGACTTTCTTCACTACAAATTTATGCTATCATGTTTCAACTCTGCCTTCTCTCAAGCTAAACAAACCTACTTTTGTACACAAGTATACTGCACCCAGTAGGGCTACACGCTGTGTCATATTTCCTACAGAGTAGAAGTGTGTTCCATCTCACGCACAATCAGTTTGTGTGTGATCTACTACAATATGTGCTCACACACAACTATTTTTTCTTTGACCAGAAAATCTATCTCCAGGTACAGGGTACCGCCATGGGCACTACATGTGCCCCAACATACGCGAACCTGTACCTGGGCTGGTGGGAGAAACATACCATTCTCAGTGACCATCTAACAGAGTATACAGATAACATCGTTTTATGGATACGATACATTGACAACATCCTGGTTCTGTGGCGGGGAAGCAAAAACCTTTTTCAGAGTTTTGTAAAAATCTTAAACACCAACACACACAATCTTAGGTTAATTCATGAAACAAGCAAAGACAGCTTTATCTTCCTAGATCTTTGAGTGCACATAACAACCAATGGTAGAATTAAAACATCTACACACACAAAAAAGACAGCAACTAATAGTTATTTGAGGGCTGATAGCCACCATCCTACCCCGTTGATAAGGGGGATACCCACCGGACAGTTTCTCAGAATTCGGAGAAACTGTTCGGATGTGAATGAGTTCAAAGAACACGCGAAGATTATGACCACAAAGTTACTACAGAGAGGCTATAGTCATAACAACATTAAGAAAGCCTATCATAATGCCCTCACGTCAAAACGATCTACTCTTTTACAAGATAAAATAAGACCAGCTGATCAGCAAATCATTAGATTTATAGGCACCTATTCAGCACAATGGGGAGAAATAAGAAAAATCATTGAAAAACACTGGCATATTTTATTACAGGACAAGGATCTTCGGGAAATACTTAATAAAAGACATGGTGAGCAGACGCTCAAAAAACCTAAAAGACACTCTTGTCCACAGTTATTACCAGAAACCCAATAGGCAACTGATACCCACATGGTTACCATCTAAAATCATGGGCACATATAGATGTGGGGACTGTAAAGGATGTAAATTCATCAAACCCAGCAAAACCTTCACCAACAAGGGGAAAGAGCACCCAATTCGCCACTTTATCAATTGTAAAACCACGAAAGTGATATATCTGATCACCTGTATATGTGGTATACAATATGTTGGCAAGACCGGCAGAGAATTAAGTAGAAGAATTCTAGAACACATTGGGACTACACTGGCGACACACTTTATTCGAGCTCGGCTAGTCCCACAAATTCGGGTATACCCGGGTGTATTGAGGTTTGTGACTGTTTTCTGCCCGAGTGCATTGAGTTATTTTCCAGGCAGGGATTGAAGCATTTTATTCCAGCTGGCTGCAATACTGCACAGTATATATATATATACTGCATTACAATTCATGAATTTATGCCATCTGGTAGACACGCGAAGCATTGCAGCCTATTAAATCCTAATCATTATCATTTAACAAATCAGCCGCCCATCAGCCAGGCATGAACCCAGGCTGGGAAGGCAAATGCAACGGGGCTTGTCAGAGGTGAGGAGCAGCGCATTCCAGGTATCTGCCAGGTACATACCGGGTATTTGCTCGAATAAAGTGTGTCGGTGCAGTATAAGAAACGAGATTGCCCAGAGGGTTTAAATGAGGGCTTCCTCTTTTCCCCTTTCATCTCGTAAATTTCCAACTTAATTTAATCTTTACAGCATCTTCATATACATAAATGGTGAAAACAAAAATTGTGAACTAGCGCTAAAGTGTGATACACAGTGTGATAATATAAAAAACTTTAAATAAAGTATGGCTGCCCGGTGATACTGCCAGTACTAACAGAATAACACAAAATAAAGAAAAACCTGGCGCCAAATTGTCAGTGGAATGTCCTGTACTCCTCAAGGGATCCGCACACTTGCTTGACAGACCATGCAAAGAAAAGAACACAAACAAACAAAGATCATAGCGCAACACTGTAGGGTAAACAGTACTGCACTAATACACACAGACAGTTAAGAATCCTAGCGACATTTAAAACAACTATTTATTAAAAAGAACTATGCCAAGACAGACAATGGCAAATGCAAAGAACCGCAGGTCATCCGGAGCACAAAAATTGGAGCCCTACTTACATATAGCAAGGTTTAAACTCGCATGGTAGGAACAAGTCCTAGATACAGATGGTCTCCCTGGCGGGTGATGTCTCTGCTCCACTGCGGTTCAGACTCCAGTCAGTCCTTACGATGGGAACCGGAACAGCTCCGGCCGTGGAGGCTGGTGTGCGGGGTCCACAGCTCTGCACCACATGTAGACACACGCCTCACTTCCTCCTCCGGAGCAACAGGAAGTCTCTGCGCGCCCGCGCGCGATAGTGCCTTTGGCCTTAAAGGAACAGCTGGCAGGCTGAAGGGAAAGTTGGGCTCCAAAGCCAAATGACCTTAAAACGTCCAAAGTCAGTCAAATAGTGGCAGTGCCTGTAAGAGTCCGTTGTAATGTTCATAAGGGTGCACCCGCCCCTCCTCCTATTGGATCTGAAGGGAACCAATCACAACACTCACACGGGATGAGTGGGGCGGGCCCTCTATGATGCGACGGGATGTCGTGACTGACGCTCGAACACACCAATACGAAGTTTACCTGTCCGGTCTCCCTCAATTGCATAAGGTATAAGAACCATGGGGTTCTACTAGCAAACCGCCCCCGATGAAGCCTATTGGTGAAACGTACATCGGGTACGTGTGACGTCAGCTAGCCAGCGACGTCGGCTGATTCGGAGTGGCAAGGGAGTCCTACTAGTCTGAGCGTTTCAGAGACTATAGCCGTGGACAGCAAGAACGCTCAGACACTTTTTTAATTGCGCCCTTAGACAGATACTATACACAGTATAATTTAAGATTCGTTTTTTGAGCTCTGCAAACAGCTTTATGTAGCTGAATACTGGTTAAAGCACCTCAGAGGCAATATTTATCTGATGTACAGTTCCCAGTACTATCTAACTAAGCATTGAATTATCAAATGCTTAGTGGTGGAGGGGTGATTATACCCACCCACCCAAAGTTTAGGCTGTCCTACATAGACCTTTCCAATCAGTTAGTTATTTACCATATATTCTGCAGATCAAGTTCATATTCTGCCAAGTTCTGGCAATCAGCTGTGCTATTTCTGTGAGAGAGGTAATTTGTATGAGAACCCACTACCAGTAGGGTCTCTAGCAATTTAGGGAATTAATCTATTTTCCCTTTGTAGGACAACTGTGATCCAAAAAACACACACAACAAAATTTTCTTGTGGGGAGATTTTATTATATATCTTCCAAGTGTTTTGTTAACCAACAGTTACCCTTGTTTAATCACACTCCGTATTATTATTATATGTTCACGTGTTTGTTTTGTTTGTCCATAATCCCTTACACTTTATTTTAATTACGCTAATAAAACCGAGTTTTAATTCATGAGGTAACTGTGCCACTACTTAGGGGGATACTTTTTTGTCTCATTTCTTCATACTTCACCTTCCCCAGTGAGCACCACCTTTTTCATTGGTGTTAGGGATTTTTTAAATTTGACACCCTCCCTGTCCTTTGTTAGAGCGAGGTTTCACTTCCGCCCTCTAGGGCACCTGTGTATCACTTAAACCTACTTTTGCTCACAAATCAACACGCACAAGTCTAACCCACGCCAACTCTTTTCTGTCTTTGACTCTCTACTCAGACCACCCTTGGCTGCCTCCTCTTCTTCCTCCATCTTATCTTAGGACTTCGATGACTTTTTAAAGGAAAAAGTGGAATCCATACGTCAGAACATCCCATCTGTTGCCTCCTCCATCCCACACCGCTTCCTAACTCTCTTCCTGCCTTTCTTGACTCTTTTACTGCTGTCTCGGAGGAGGATGTGGCACTGCTGATCTCCTCTTCTCCCTCTACCACCTGCCCTCTTGATCCCATTCCCTCCCATCTCCTAAAACCTCTTGCTCCTTCTATAATCCCTACACTCACACAGATTTTTAACTCTTCCCTCTACTCTGGTACCTTTCCATCCTCCTTCAAGCATGCAACCGTTATACCATTACTCAAAAACAGCAAGCTTGACCCTACTTGTCCTTCTAACTATTGACCTGTCTCCCTCCTGCCTTTTGCCTCCAAACTCCTTGAACTACAGGAATACCCCGCATTAACGTATGCAATGGGACCGGAGCATGTATGTAAAGCGAAAATGAATTTAAAGTGAAGCACTACCCTTTTTCCCACTTATCGATGCTTGTACTGTACTACAATCGTCATATACGTGCATAACTGATGTAAATAACGCATTTGTAACAGGCTCTATAGTCTCCCCGCTTGCGCACAGCTTCGGTACAGGTAGGGAGCCGGTATTGCTGTTCAGGACACGCTGACAGGCGCATGCGTGAGCTGACGTTTGTCTATTGGGCAACATGTCCTTACTCGCGAGTGTACTTAAAGTGAGTGTCCTTAAACCGGGGTATGCCTGTATACTGGACACCTAACAAGCTCCTATTGAACCCCCAAAATAACCACAACATATATATAAGCATATGAGTGTCACAGAGGAGTGCTACTGAGCATGGCAATATATATTTAAAACCAGAGACAGAACATAAAACACAGACAAAGCTCAGTTTTAGCACATCTAATGAAACTCATACACGTACAGTGCCTAAATATATATGTATAAATATCTATTAAGTAAAATGGTCTTTTAGTTTGACATTTTTGGCCAAAATTGTTGTAAGCCCCTGAGCCAACTTCACGGCAGACCACAATTCAGGGGTCCCTAACGCTAATATAAATTCTTAATAACCTGTGTAATAACAGGAAGAATGATTTATAGTAAATCTGTCAATATTAGTTGCAAAGTTCTAAGTCTGATTGAAGCCTTTATTAACCTGTACATTACCAGGAAAAGCACTCTGTATTAGGGTTGTCACAACCATCCAGCAAGCAAACATGTTCCCCTGTGTGGAAGATGTTATGGAGTTGACAGATTTACTATAAATCATTCTTCCTGTTATTACACAGGTTATTAAGAATTTATATTAGCGTTAGGGACCCCTGAATTGTGGTCTGCCGTGAAGTTGGCTCAAGGGCTTACAACAATTTTGGCCAAAAATGTCAAACTAAAAGACCATTTTACTTACTGCTGCGGCCGAGTTTATTCGAGCATTTGCCCGTTCTCGGCCGCAGCAGTAACCTGGCGCGCGCCGAAGCAGCGGAGGAGCGCCCTCCGATCGGGGCTTTCTTCCTCCCGCTGCCGGGTCCACCGGGTCCCCCGGAACCTCCTGCCGCCATCCCCCACATCGCGGGACACCAGGGCTCCCTCGGGGAGCCCTGGACGCGCGTGCAAGGGGCGCAGGCACCCGATGACGCGTGACCGCACGTCGATGACGCGCGGCACGCCGAGGGAGTGCGGCTAGCACGCCGGGGCATCCCCCGGCTTGCGGTGCTAGCCGTGCTTCAATAAAACGTGTCGCCAGTGTAATAGATATTTATACATATATATTTAGGCACTGTACCATGTATGAGTTTCACTAGATGTGCTAAAACTGAGCTTTGTCTGTGTTTTATGTTCTGTCTCTGGTTTTAAACTCCTTGAACGTCTTGTATTCTCTCGATTGCTACACTTTCTCAACACCTATTCTCTTCTAGACCCTTTACAATCTTGCTTCCGCACTGGTCACTCGACTGAAACAGCCCTCACTAAAATAACTGATGACCTCCATGCTGCCAAAGACAAAGGTCATTACACTCTGCTCATATTACTCGACCTCTCTGCAGAAAAAGACACCGTGGACCATGTGACAGGGAGGAAAGAGTTAATACCTGATTTGCCATGCATTACTGTTGTTGCCCTGTCCCCACCATTTTTATTCCCCATGTGCAGGCCATTCCCTGTCTGCGAGGGTAAAAGACAAAATGCATTGCTTGCCATACCCTCTAACAAACACATGATAGAAGATCTTAAATGAAAGGCAGGAGGTATTTTTTTGTAAGTCTAAGCAGGAATTACTTGGACATCCAGCTGTGATATGGGTGAATGAGCTTCGGTATTTTTATGACCAAGCCTGAAAGGGTTGTAATTATTTTTATGATGGAGCCTCAAAAGGCTCCCACAGATTTAGAGTCCCCCTGTCTAAAAGAGTGTCAATTATGACAAGACCCATAGGCCTATAATGTATACAATACTATCATACTGATGCACAGCAGATGTCACTCGACTCCTCTCTCACATTCGCCCCTCACATTCAAGACATATCTAAAACCTGTCGCTTTTTCATCCGCAATATAACAAAGATACGCCCTTTCCTCTGTTGCTCGACTGCTAAAACTTTGGCTCAGGTCCTCATTCTCTCCCGACTCAATTACTGTAACCTCCTGCTGTCCGGCCTTCCTGCCTCTCACCTGTCTCCCTATCCAATCTATCACCTGAGATCAGACTCCAAAAGACTGTTAATGGTCCCAAGGCTCAACAAAGTATCCGGCCGTTCCTCCTTCTCTTACCGTGCACCCCAAAACTGGAACAACCTACCAGAGACTCTCACATCCACCACCAGTTTAAGTTCTTTCAAATCTAAGGCTGTCTCACATTTTAATCTGGTCTGTAACTGTTTCATTTGCCCATAATATATATTTTCTTTAACTGTGCATGCAATGTCTTGTATATAATGTATACCCTATTCATTTATGTAACCATTTGTAACCATGTAATATTTGTCTTAACTCTGTGCCAGGACATACTTGAAAACGAGAGGTAACTCTCAATATATTACTTCCTGGTAAAATATTTTATAAATAAATAAACGCTGATGCCAGAATCTACTATTTCCGAAATCTGTCTCAGCATCTCCCCCTTGCTGAAATCACTCTCCCGACTTCTGATAAATCACGCATCTCGCACTCAATTCTCCTCCTCACTTTTAAAGCTTTACACTCTTCTGCTCCTACTTACATCTCAGCCCTAATTTCTCACTATGCACGATCCCGACTTTTGCATTCTGCTCAAGGATGTCTTCTCTCTACCCCCTTGGTATCTAAAGCCCTCTCCCGCCTTAAACCCTTCTCACTGACTGCCCCACACCCCTGGAATTCCCTTCCCCTCAATACCCGACTAGCAACCTCTCTATCCACCTTTAAGACCCACCTTAAGACACACTTGCTTAAAGAAGCATATGAGTAGCACTGTGACTAATACTATACACGATATATAAAGCTTGACCCCCTACAGATGCACTTACCTGAATGCCCTCCTACTGTCTCTGTATGTTCTCCCCACCAATTAGATTGTAAGCTTCCCGGAGCAGGGACTCCTCTTCCTAAATGTTACTTTTATGTCTGAAGCACTTATTCCCATGATCTGTTATTTGTATTATTTGTTATTTATATGATTGTCACGTGTAGTACTAATCTGAAGTGCTATGTACTCTAATGGCGCTATATAAATAAAGACATACATACACTCAAAATAAAATGTCTACAATAAATGACTGTAAACTCCTTGAATGCCTTATATTCTCTTTCTTGGTCCATTTTCTCAATTCCTATTCTCTCCTAGATCCTCTGCAATATGGTTATCACACTGCTCATTCCACAGAAACAGCTCTAACTAAAATATCTGTAACCCCCTGTTTATGCCCAACAACAGTAGAACACTGCCCCTAGCAGGTTCCTCTCCATGGACATGTCATTGTGGTAAGCCGTAGCAAGGCTGGTGAAGGAGGAGAGACTATGAGGAGGAGTGAGCCTAAAGAGCAGGGGAAAGCAATGATAGGATGCAGGTTTGCAGGGAGCTGAGAGAGTGAGGCTGAATCCTAAGGCTAAGGCCCCGGTAACTCCGCAGTAATGTGCGCCCGCGAGATTGGTGGCACGTGCAGCCGATTCCCCGGTCTGCAGCTCACTGCAGGAAGAGAGACTGGGGGGGGCATGGCGGGACACTCCGCTCATATTTCTCGACCTATCTTCAGCAGCATTTTATACTGTGGACCATCCTATTCTCCATCACATTCTCCATACTCTTGGTATGCGTAACAGAGCTCTATCCGGGATTACCTCTTACCTCTCCCACCGTACTTTCAGTGTCTCGTTTACTAACACCTCCTCTGTCGATCTGTCTGTGGGTATACCCCAGGGGTCTGTCCTGGGACCTCTTCTCTTTTCTCTTTACACAGTCTCACTAGGTGACTATATCACATCGATTGTGTTCAAATATTACCTCTATGCTGATGGCACACACATTTACTTTTCAACCCCTGACCTTACACCTGCTGTACAGACCAAAGTCTCTGAATGTCTCTCCTCTATATCATCCTGGATGGCCCTCTACCGACTCAAATTTAACATGTCAAAGATGGAGCTCCTCATACTTCCTCCTAAGAATGGCCCTAATGACCCCTTCTACACTACTGTTGGCAGCACTATCATACACCCAGAATCACAAGCACACTGCCTAGGTGTCATATTTGAATCCTCTCTCACATTATCCTCTCACATTAACAATGTAGCTAAAATCTGTCTTTTTTCCCTCTTAACATTGAAAAGATACGCCCTTTCCTCTATCACTCTACTGCTAAAACTTAAACACTACTGCTAGAATCACTTTACTCTCTCCTAAATCTGTCTCTGTGTCTCTCCCGATGAAATTCTTCTCCTGGTTTCCTATCAAACCTCGTATTATACACTCAATTCTTCTCCTCACTTTTAAAGCTATCGATCAAGCAATATCATACATGTGTGTTTTATTTTTAATATATCAGTCTTGTACTATGAGAAAACACGTGTAGCATTTAAAAAACAACAACTCTGAATAACATTTTTATGTATTATTATGTAAGAAGCCTTTTTTGTTTCTATAGCAACCATTTACCAAGTCACAGACACTGAGTAAATACTCCTCTGCAGTCATTAAATGAATCCCCGAGCCAAATCTTCACCAATCGATCACAGCAGAATAGATAGATCGGCAACTTAGCTAATTATTTATCATTTTGTGGATTGTATTGATGCACATATTAAAGAAAAAAATGGCAGCGTGGACTGCTGCTTTAAGGCAGCAGTCCAAGGGCACTCTTAAGTCCTTCCTTATCTCAGCCCTAATTTCTCGCTTTACACCATCCCGACCCTTGCGTTTTGCTCAATCATATATTCTGTCTACCCATTTTGTATTTAATGCCCTCTCCCACCTAAAACCTTCTCACTCACTGTCCCACACCTCTGAAATGCCCTTCTCCTCAATTTCTACTCTCTTTATCACCTTTAAGACCCATCTTAAAAACTCTTTAACAAAGCGTATGGATAGCTCAATAGCTGATACTTTACACTTCATACATTGACGTTGGCCCCTTGAAAATTCACTTACCAGAACACCTTCCTACAGTCTGTACGTTCTTCCTACGTGGAAGATTGTAAGCTCTAAGGTCCAGAGACTCTTTTTTTCTAAATATAATTTTTATGTCTCAAGCACTTATTCCCATTATGTTATTTTGTTATGTCACATGTATTACTGCTTTGCAGTGCTATATAGATAAATGGCACTTTATAAATAAAGATATACTATACATACATACACAAATAAGACACATCTTAACTTCATAAATAATGATGGTGCATAAAGGACCCAGTTAGGTTTTGTTTCCATGCACACTATACTTCAAAGAAAAGAGGTTTCCCAGATAATTTACTGTAAGAGATGTGTGCAGAGGTACACCATGGAGACAGATTTGGGTGAAATTAAAACATGGCTTTAATTAGCCTGTCTCTTTAAACAGCAGTTTAAGGCAAAACATAACCCAAAGAAACAAACACCTACTCCTCTTTGGAGACTAAATAGACAGTACATGCCCTAAATATCTGAGGCTGGCTGTGTAGGCCAGTTCCCAGTCCAAAACAAATAACGCATTATCAGGGACCAATATACTGTACATATGAAAGTCTTATCTGACTGTGCAGGTCCGGTGTCTCCAGTTTCTCCAGGCAAATTTCAGATGCAGGTGTTGCAATCCTGCTGCTCCCAGGAAGTCTGTTGTCATCACACAGCCCTGGTGTGTGCTTCAAAACTCTCTCCTTTGTCTTTGTTCTCCTTTGTCAGCACAGTTGTGTGCTAAGGGGTCTTTGTGCAGGCTTCTCTGCTCTCTTGTGCCAGCACACTTGTATGCTAAGGAGTGTCTCTGTCCTGTGTCAGCACAGTTGTGTACTAAGGAATCTCTCTTGGCAGTTTCCCACAGGAGGCTTTTTTAGAGCTATGATTAGCCAGGTGGAGCCTGGTTAATTGACTGACTGCAACCAACTAACCAGTTCCCTGCTGCATTCCTCAGAGTATTTAGAGGCAGTTTTACTTAAACAGGGATAAGTCCCTGTTACATACCTCCCCTGTTTGAGGGAAGTTCGGGCTACCTACAGCTAAAGCCTTTCCTTCTACTCTCACTCAAGATATCCTTGCAGCTTAAATGAGAGTGGATGAGGAAGAGAACCATCAATTCCACTGGGATTGGAGCTCTTTCTCCAGGATAGTAATGTCTCCTCAAGAATTGCTTGAGATCAACACTCTTCAGTTGCTCAAGGAGGAATTTTTCCAAGCACAGTCTTTCTTCTGACCGCTTGGTCATGAGTTTTCCCCTGCGTCGGGCGATCTTTTTTTCCCTGAGTTTAGGGATACCAGCTGCATCGGGTTCAATATCCATGATCATGGGTGGTTCAACCTGAGCGGGGTTTTTACCCATTCTGACTGACTCCCGTGGCATCGCAGTTTGGTAGTTGTCAGACTTCTTGTCGTGACGTATTATCACTTTTACGCTGACCAATTCTTCAACGCATGGAGCACTCACAAGTGGTGTCTGGCAGGGTATCTCTGCTATAGCAGCACCGTTTTGAAGCTTCTTCAGTACAAAGGGACCCTGGTTTACAGCTTTCTCATTCATCATGGACCCATCCGTAACAAGCTTGATCCCTTCATCAGTAGAGAGGTAATTTGCGTTTGGTTCAGTATACTTAGATTTCTGTACATCAAGCGTTTGGTTGTAGTTTTCGCACCTAACCGCCACCCATGGCCTCTCTTTTTTGTAGTCAACTCGTGTTGTACCTGTAGGTGTGTGATCACCGAAACATTTCTGCCTCATTTTTGCAAAAGACTGAATCTTTCTAACGGTTATTTTCATCATGAGGAATCGGGATTGGGCCATGTGGGCACGGTAGCATGACTGGATTTGGATTGCACTTCTCAGTCTTTATTCGGTTCTTCGTTTATGAATTGTGTTGAAATCCGATTGTAGCACTGAGACAGCATTGCGGGTGCGCTTATAGCAACGCATTGCTTGCTTGGTTGTGACGTAGGACCTATATCTGGATTGAACCACACCATCAGCTTCCTTCATTTTTTTTGTAGGATCTTTGCTACAGCCACTTCCTAACATTTGACTGGAGCAAAATGACACATTGCTTCAAATGTTCAGAATTATTTTCATTGCTACCTGTTTCAGAACCTGCAAAGATAGGTCAATAGTCAGTGGTGAGTGCTAGAAGGGTGTACCTGGGAGCTGCAGGATCCTGGGGCTAGGCATTTTGTTTTATTGTTACTTTGTTTTATGCCTGTAAGACTAAACCTGCTAACAGATTCTTATGCTTCTTGCCTTTAATGTGAGAACAAAGAGCCTGCTACAATATATGGCCGAGTTGTCACAAATATATATTGATATGCATCTATGAAAGTTAAGGGTATATACTGTATATATATATACGCACGGCCCTGAGGAAGGTCTCTCTGTGGGACCGAAACGTTGGCTTACGTGTATTTCATGTTGTGAATATAGATTTTTGGATTAACCCCGTGCGGTGTGCTGTCTCTTTACTGGTCTTTGGATTGGTTCGTATCATACTTATTTTCTATGGGACTAGCATCTGCTATTATAACCTTTTCTACTGCAGTGTGCTGACTGACCTTCATGTGTATATATATATATATATATATATTTTTTTTTTTTGTATATATATATATATATAATCAGGAACAGGGCATATATATGTACTGTACATATATATATATACGCACGTCCCTGAGGAAGGTCACACTTAGATGACCGAAACGTTGGATGCAGTGCCATGTATTTCTTCTGAATACAGTGTTTCTGGATTTCCCTGTCTGTGTGCTGTCTCGTTTTTCCGGACCAACATCTGGTAAAATTTAACTGTTCATGTGTGCATATGGGATAAGCATCAGTGGATTATCAGTTTTCAGTGTGCCAACTGTCCTTTTTTCTTATATATTTATATATATATATATATATATATATATATATATATATATATATATATATATATATATATATATATATATAAAAAGTAGAATTTACCAGATTGGAGTCCGGAAAAAACGAGACAGCACACAGTCTTAGTAGTTCCAATGCAGTTGTAATCAAAGTAACATGGCACCACCTCCATATTTTCATATATATATATATATATATATATATATGGGGAGAGAGAGCGCACACCCATAGCTTAAAATAGTAAATTTAATGAGGGGAGGGGGAGAAGGGGGTTAAGAAATGCGCTTACAAAAATGCAATAAAATCAAGCATTGTGTGATATAATCACCACCATCCGGTTTTTCTGCAGTAACTTGGGGCAATCCCGGTCTAGCAGTAGCAGGATCAATATCCCAACAAGTGTCCAGGGCAGGCTGTCTTCAATGTAGCCGTGTTAGAGTCCTGGAAAGATGGCTCCTTGTACTTTAAGCCTCTGCAGCAGTCGCGCGGATCAATCTGTTCCGGCGCGCGGTGATGACGTCAGTGTCAATGCGTCTGACGTGATGACGCTCCCTGACGCGTTTCGTCACTCTCGGGTAACTTTTTCAAACTTTTTTTGTCACATACAGGAAGGCCAGAAGCATTAAAAGCATCTTAGCTCCCACTAGACTTAGGTCCTCTTCCACTTCCACTACTGACAAGCTCCAAAAGGGCCCATTGGGCAACCACCCATGTGGTCGTAGCCGATGCATCACTTGTAGGCATCTCCTTAGTCAGACTCAGGTCTGCTCTTCCAATAGAGGTACCACACATGCCATTAAAAGTTCCATCAATTGTCTTAGCACGTATGTTGTATACCTGATCCAGTGTGGATGCGGTTTAAAGTATGTCGGGCGCACCACTAGCACTCTTGGAACGCGGTTTTTGGAACATAGGAGGAATGCGATTAAAGGTCTCAATAACCATAGTTTATCTAGACATTTTAAAACATTCCATCAACAAGATCCCAAAACTATGAAAGTAATGGGAATTGAGACCATCTCACCAAATACTCTTGGTGGTGACCGGTTCAAGACCCTGTGTAGGCGGGAAACTTTTTGGATCCACCGATTGGGCACCTTAAGCCCAGGTGGACTCAATGAATGTCTGGATGTGAGCACCTTTGTTTAATGGCTCCTTGGACGTCTCTTCCTGTCTGACTTCCTCTGCCCTCCACCATCCTTTGTCTGGATCTCTCCTTGGGGTATCATAGTTCCCCCCCCTATTTCCCTCTCCCCCCCTCACCCTCCCCCCTCCCCCTCCGTTCCCCCCCCCTCCCCTTTTCCCCCCCTCTCCTGCCTCCAAGTTCAGAGCTGAGACTCTTCAAACCAGTCCATATTTTTCATTCAATATTCATTTATTATTCATAAAAATAAAAAATATATGGGTATTGGGTTGTTAGTGTACACGTATATTAATTATTATAATTAAATACATATAATATTTATCACATATTTATTTTAGTCACATTCATCTAGCACTTGGAGTTAGCTCCATTATCACATGTATTGCACTTAATGATAGTAGCACATTTATATATATTATTTGTTATATAATATTTGCTTATATATTTACACTTACACACTTATTCGTAAGCACTTTATATTACACGTTGTTCATTTATATTATTGGTTGTTCCTTCCTGATACCTGCTTTGTCCGTGGCTTATAGACCCTATATTCCTATATGTTGTGCTAATTGCCAGACATTGTTAATACGGGAATTAGCTTCCTTAGAGGGTTGAATAGTGGTTCACTATGGTATCCTTATCATGTTTTTAATTGTTTTAATTGTTGAATTTGTACATATATGTTCTACAAATGACAAGGTTTTGTTTAATTATATTAGAGTAATTCTTTTATTATACATGAATATAAGGGGAGGTTTTTCCTTTGATCCACATATCTCATTGGTAAATCGACTGTCAGTGAACTTCATATATGCACAGTCTGTATTATATTATATTATATGCATTTTTGTGTATGTTTATACTTCACCTTGGTTTTTTTGCATTCTCATTAATTTAATATTGTTAGGTTATTGACAGGTTCACTCCCCTTATATTCACCAGTTGCGGTTTCATTTATGTGCATTTATTTGCTGTATCACACCGTGATTCTTCACCCCTTATACTCCTCCAACTCTAAAGTTTTAATTTGTATTGCAAGCATTGTCAATTACATCTATTAGCACCAAGTACCTTTTCAGCTGAGAAGGGGATGTTCCAAGTGATTTGGACAATTGGGAGGTGTATTTAATACCGGACCTTCCCCTTCTCCACACTTCCCTTTGAAAAAGTTACCCGAGAGTGACGAAATGCGTCAGGGAGCGTCATCACGTCAGACGCATTGACACTGACGTCATCACCGCGCGCCGGAACAGATTGATCCGCGCGACTGCTGCAGAGGCTTGAAGTACAAGGAGCCATCTTTCCAGGACTCTAACACGGCTACATTGAAGACAGCCTGCCCTGGACACTTGTTGGGATATTGATCCTGCTACTGCTAGACCGGGATTGCCCCAAGTTACTGCAGAAAAACCGGATGGTGGTGATTATATCACACAATGCTTGATTTTACTGCATTTATGTAAGCGCATTTCTTAACCCCCTTCTCCCCCTCCCCTCATTAAATTTACTATTTTACGCTATGGGTGTGCGCTCTCTCTCCCCTTTTTTCCAATAGATTCCATGTGGACGTGGTTTGTCCATTTGAGAGCAGCAGGAGACCCTTCATACCAGAACCTACATCATTATTGGACAATCTGAGGACTGGTTTTTACACTCTTTTTTTCTTTTGAATTTGTATATTTGCAATATCTATGCATTTATCTTTATGGTTATAGGTTTGATTATTATATGTGCTAGAATCATTTAGTATTTCACTAATATTTGTGTTTCTTATTATTAATCACAGTCGGTTTATTATATATTTTTTATATTCAATTTATTTTGTATACTACATTATATTCACCTATTTAACCATTATCAGAGGCGCTGCTTTTTTCTTTTGTTCGTTTTATATTTAACCCACAAGCAGCAGCCTCTGGTTTAAAGTTCCTTATTTTGTCAATATGATGCAATCAGCGAAAGAGAGGTACTCCAGAAGGAGTGGATTGATCCCTTTTTCAAATATAGAGATCAATATGGATAGTGAAGATAAAATAGATATTAAAGGGAATTTCTTTACATTAGAAACCTTAATGAAAGAAGAGATGAGGCACTGGTGGGACGCTTGTTCCTTACAAGACTATATAGACCGTAAGATCATCCCCAGAGGTTTAAGGGTGACTAAATCCCCCACATTTGAAACCAATATAGATTTTACCAGGGAATGGAATGAGACACTAGACAGGTGTTCATTCTCATTAATGAGACTTTTAATTGATTTTAGAGACATGAAAGTTAAACAGCTGGAGTTGGAGATAGAAAAAATTCAAGTTTTATTAAAACCTCACTGTGATACTGAAGAGTTCAAAGAATTTGATGAGAAAACCAGTAGGAGAGTCATTACATTTGAGAAAGAAGTTATTGATAGGAAAGATATGAAACTTAAACGCGACAAAGAGGACTATGCCACGGACAAAGTTAGGGTCTGGAAACAGACCCATTATTCCAATTATAGGAAGGGAGGTAGGTATAGGTCAGGTTCAAGGTCTGGAAGAAGTGACACCCACTGATCCAGAGATACATCTAGCCACACCCCCTCCAGTCATATGGCGCAGCAGGCCACACAGGGGTCCTCCAGTGGTCCCCCACACCCCCACACTGGTAGAGGTTATATGGTCCTCGAGGTCGATCCTCTTCCTGGGGATGCTGGGGTGAGGTCTGGTGTTTCTGAGGTGCGGGATGCGGAGGGGTTGTCAGCTGATACTGGTGGAGGGGCCAGGTCCAAGGTACCTAGCACTAACCATAGGTCAGCTCATTTTTTGGACAGAACTCCGAGACAGGAGGGGAGGATCAAAGGGAGAGATCCAGACAAACATTATCCCCTTTGGGACCGAGAGGCCCCAAACAGACCATCTGGTCAGGGAAAAAGAGGAGCAGAGGAGTTAGGGCAGGCAGAGTCATCCAGAGGAAGAAGGAAAACAGAAGAGGAATAGCCACAGCCGTAGAGAGTAATAATATATTCAATCTCTCCACCACTGTTTTGACAGAATCTGATAAATCACTATTAGAGAAGGGTCTTTCATTTGCCCCTAATACAGGCCCCAATGTATTTCAGCTGTTCATTGATTTGAATAGTTACATTAGGAAAATGACATTGAATAGACACTATAAGATTCAAGAGACGAATACTAAATGTAATGATTCCACAATTGTTTTTGATACACAGGATAAGGTCTGCATTAATGCGCTCACCTCGTTGCTGAGAGAGTCAGACTCACTATCTGGATCACCAGAACTCATTGACAATTTTGAACGGTCCATTCATCCCACCAGGTCTGTGGAAGTCGACTTAGATGAGGATTGTAATATTATACATTCACCATTTGCACCCAGGTCAGTCTTCTTCCCATACCAATCCAAGGGGGGATTTGTGGTCCTACGTGACTTTGAGCTATTGTGTGCTAAACCCACAAAATTTAGCCCAAATTTATCTAAGGGTGAGCTGGACGCATTGAGCAAGCTTAAGGCAAATCATGAGATAGTTATTAGACAAGCTGACAAGGGGGGAGGCATAGTCATCCAGGATTTGTCAGCGTACCTTTCTGAGGCGCGTAGGCTCCTGGGTGACTCGGCCTCCTACACCTTGCTAGAGTCCGATCCAGTGGACTCTAGCAAGGTGTCATTGAAGGAACTTCTCACCACTGCACTGGGTGATGGTATTATTTCCAAATCTGAATTTAAATTTTTGTATTCCTCACATCCCCGCACTCCCATTTTTTATCATTTACCTAAAGTGCACAAATCCCTGTCCAATCCCCCTGGCAGACCCATAGTATCAGGGGTGGAGTCAATGACATCGAGTCTGTCCCAATATGTTGATTACTTTCTCCATCCCTATGTAGCTAAGCTCAGGTCCCATGTTAGGGACACGCTCCATGTCATTGATTCCATCTCCGAGATTAGGTGGAAACCAACCTATCTATGGGCAACATGTGATGTTACATCACTTTACACCTGCATTGAACATGCCAGGGGGTTAGAAGCAGTAAAATATTGGTTGGACAGGGATCCATCATTTCCGGATAAACACAAGCAGTTTATTTTACAATGCATTCACTTTATCCTCACGCATAATTATTTTTTATTTGAAGATAATTTTCACTTACAAATCTGTGGAACGGCCATGGGTACGAGATTCGCTTCCAGCTATGCCAACCTCTATATGGGGCACTGGGAGGAGTCCTCCGTTTTGCAGAACACCTTGCTTGGGGCGGGTCTCGTTTACTATGGCCGTTTCATAGATGATATCATTATGATTTGGGATGGAGAAGCATCGGTGTCATCTGATATTTTGAGTTCCTTCAATGACAATTTGTTGGGACTTAAATTCACATTTGAAATTGATAAACTTTCCACTGTCTTTCTGGATATGGCTCTTAGTATAGACACAGACTTGAATATTATCACCACCACACATTTCAAGTCTGTGTCTGTGAATAGCTATGTTCATGCGTCCAGCAATCATCACAAGCAATGGCTCAACAACATTCCCTTGGGGCAGTTCCACAGAATACGTAGGAACTGCTCAAGGGATGTGGATTTCAAGAGCAAGTCTGCATCACTTGGAAATAAATTCCTTTCCAAAGGATATGATCCAGCCCTGATTTCTGATTCTTTTGACAAGGTGAGTTCATCTGACAGATCTACCTTATTGAATCAGTCAAAAAATAAACAACACAAGGGGCTCCGCCTAAGTTATGATACACCAGTAGTTCATTCAGGGATAGAGACATCGACATTAAGGTTTATTACTGACTATAATCAGTCATTTAAAGCAATAAATAAAATCCTAAATGATCACTGGTCCGTTCTTAAGTGTGACCCCCATTTAGGACCCATTTTGCCCGATAGAGCTACTGTCACATACAGGAAGGCCAGAAGCATTAAAAGCATCTTAGCTCCCACTAGACTTAGGTCCTCTTCCACTTCCACTACTGACAAGCTCCAAAAGGGCCCATTGGGCAACCACCCATGTGGTCGTAGCCGATGCATCACTTGTAGGCATCTCCTTAGTCAGACTCAGGTCTGCTCTTCCAATAGAGGTACCACACATGCCATTAAAAGTTCCATCAAATTGTCTTAGCATGTATGTTGTATACCTGATCCAGTGTGGATGCGGTTTAAAGTATGTAGGGCGCACCACTAGCACTCTTGGAACGCGGTTTTTGGAACATAGGAGGAATGCGATTAAAGGTCTCAATAACCATAGTTTATCTAGACATTTTAAAACATTCCATCAACAAGATCCCAAAACTATGAAAGTAATGGGAATTGAGACCATCTCACCAAATACTCTTGGTGGTGACCGGTTCAAGACCCTGTGTAGGCGGGAAACTTTTTGGATCCACCGATTGGGCACCTTAAGCCCAGGTGGACTCAATGAATGCCTGGATGTGAGCACCTTTGTTTAATGGCTCCTTGGACGTCTCTTCCTGTCTGACTTCCTCTGCCCTCCACCATCCTTTGTCTGGATCTCTCCTTGGGGTATCATAGTTCCCCCCCCTATTTCCCTCTCCCCCCCTCACCCTCCCCCCTCCCCCTCCGTTCCCCCCCCCCTCCCCTTTTCCCCCCCTCTCCTGCCTCCAAGTTCAGAGCTGAGACTCTTCAAACCAGTCCATATTTTTCATTCAATATTCATTTATTATTCATAAAAATAAAAAATATATGGGTATTGGGTTGTTAGTGTACACGTATATTAATTATTATAATTAAATACATATAATATTTATCACATATTTATTTTAGTCACATTCATCTAGCACTTGGAGTTAGCTCCATTATCACATGTATTGCACTTAATGATAGTAGCACATTTATATATATATATATTATTTTTTATATAATATTAGCTTATATATTTACACTTACACACTTATTCGTAAGCACTTTATATTACACGTTGTTCATTTATATTATTGGTTGTTCCTTCCTGATACCTGCTTTGTCCGTGGCTTATAGACCCTATATTCCTATATGTTGTGCTAATTGCCAGATATTGTTAATACGGGAATTAGCTTCCTTAGAGGGTTGAATAGTGGTTCACTATGGTATCCTTATCATGTTTTTAATTGTTTTAATTGTTGAATTTGTACATATATGTTCTACAAATGACAAGGTTTTGTTTAATTATATTAGAGTAATTCTTTTATTATACATGAATATAAGGGGAGGTTTTTCCTTTGATCCACATATCTCATTGGTAAATCGACTGTCAGTGAACTTCATATATGCACAGTCTGTATTATATTATATTATATGCATTTTTGTGTATGTTTATACTTCACCTTGGTTTTTTTGCATTCTCATTAATTTAATATTGTTAGGTTATTGACAGGTTCACTCCCCTTATATTCACCAGTTGCGGTTTCATTTATGTGCATTTATTTGCTGTATCACACCGTGATTCTTCACCCCTTATACTCCTCCAACTCTAAAGTTTTAATTTGTATTGCAAGCATTGTCAATTACATCTATTAGCACCAAGTACCTTTTCAGCTGAGAAGGGGATGTTCCAAGTGATTTGGACAATTGGGAGGTGTATTTAATACCGGACCTTCCCCTTCTCCACACTTCCCTTTGAAAAAGTTACCCGAGAGTGACGAAATGCGTCAGGGAGCGTCATCACGTCAGACGCATTGACACTGACGTCATCACCGCGCGCCGGAACAGATTGATCCGCGCGACTGCTGCAGAGGCTTGAAGTACAAGGAGCCATCTTTCCAGGACTCTAACACGGCTACATTGAAGACAGCCTGCCCTGGACACTTGTTGGGATATTGATCCTGCTACTGCTAGACCGGGATTGCCCCAAGTTACTGCAGAAAAACCGGATGGTGGTGATTATATCACACAATGCTTGATTTTACTGCATTTATGTAAGCGCATTTCTTAACCCCCTTCTCCCCCTCCCCTCATTAAATTTACTATTTTACGCTATGGGTGTGCGCTCTCTCTCCCCTTTTTTCCAATAGATTCCATGTGGACGTGGTTTGTCCATTTGAGAGCAGCAGGAGACCCTTCATACCAGAACCTACATCATTATTGGACAATCTGAGGACTGGTTTTTACACTCTTTTTTTCTTTTGAATTTGTATATTTGCAATATCTATGCATTTATCTTTATGGTTATAGGTTTGATTATTATATGTGCTAGAATCATTTAGTATTTCACTAATATTTGTGTATCTTATTATTAATCACAGTCGGTTTATTATATATTTTTTATATTCAATTTATTTTATATACTACATTATATTCACCTATTTAACCATTATCAGAGGCGCTACTTTTTTCTTTTGTTCGATATATATATATATATATATATATATATATATATATATATATATATATATATATCGAACAAAAGAAAAAAGTAGCGCCTCTGATAATGGTTAAATAGGTGAATATAATGTAGTATATAAAATAAATTGAATATAAAAAATATATAATAAACCGACTGTGATTAATAATAAGATACACAAATATTAGTGAAATACTAAATGAATATATATATATACACACAGTAAGGTCCGGAAATAATTGGACACTGACACAATTATCATAATTTTGGCTCTGTACGCCACCACAATGGATTTGAAAGGAAACAACCGAGATGCAATAGAAGTGCAGACTTTCAGCTTTAATTCAAGGGGTTGAACAAAAATATTGTATGAAATGTTTAGGAATTGCAACCATTTTCATACACAGTCCCCTTATTTCAGGGGCTCAAAAGTAATTGGACAAATGAACACAATCATAAATAAAATGTTCATTTTTAATACTTTGTCGAGAATCTTTTGCAGGCAATTACTGCTTGAAGTCTGGAAAGCATGGACATCACCAAACGCTGGGTTTTCTCTTTTGTGATGCTTTGCCAGGCCTTTACTGCAGCTGTCTTCAGTTGTTGTTTGTTCGTTGGTCTTTCTGTCTTAAGTTTTGTCTTCAGTAAGTGAAATGCATGCTCGATCGGGTTGAGATCAGGTGATTGACTCGGCCATTGCAGAATATTCCACTTCTTTGCCTTAAAAAAAACTCCTGGGTTTCTTTCACAGAATGTTTTGGGTCATTGTCCATCTGTAAAGTGAAGCGCCGTCCAATCAACTTCGCTGAATTTGGCTGAATCTGAGCAGACAATATATCCCTATACACTTCAGAATTCATCCGGCTGCTTCTGTCTTCTGTTACATCATCAATAAACACTAGTGACCCAGTGCCATTGTCAGCCATGCATGCCCATGTGATCACACTGCCTCCACCGTGTTTTACAGATGATGTGGTATGCTTCGGATCATGAGCTGTTCCAAGCCTTCTCCATACTTTTTTCTTCCCATTATTCTGATACAGGTTGATCTTAGTTTCATCTGTCCAAAGAATGCTGTTCCAGAACTGGGCTGGCTTTTTTAGATATTTTTTGGCAAAGTTTAATCTGGCCTTTCTATTCTTGAGGCTTATGAATGGTTTGCACCTTGTGGTGAACCCTCTGTATTTGCTCTCGTGAAGTCTTCTCTTTATGGTAGACTTGTATAATGATATGCCTACCTCCTGGAGAGTGTTCTTCCCTTAGCTGGATGTTGTGAAGGGGTTTTTCTTTACCATGGAAAGGATCCTACAATTATCCACCACTGTTGTGTTCCGTGGACGTCCAGGCCTTTTTGTGTTACAGAGCTCACCAGTGCATTCTTTTTTTCTCAGAATGTACCAAACTTTTGATTTGCCCACTCCTAATGTTCCTGCTATCTCTCTGATGGATTTTCTTTTTTTTTCAGCCTAAGGATGCCCTCTTTCACTTGCATTGAGAGCTCCTTTGACCGCATGTTGTGGGTTCACAGCAAAAGCTTCCAAATGTGAATGCCACACCTGGAATCAACTCCAGACCTTTTACCTGCTTAATTGATGATGAAATAATGAAGGAATAGCCCACACCTGTTGATGAAACAGCTTTTGAGTCAATTGTCCAATTACTTTTGGTCCATTGAAAAAGAGGGGGCTACATATTAAAGAAATGTAATTCCTAAAGCCTTTCTCCAATTTGAATGTGAATACCCTCACATTAAAGCTGATAGACTGCACTTTAAGCCCATATTCATTATTTAACTGTAACTTGAATTTATTTTGGTACACAGCCAAAATAACAAAACTTGTATCAGTGTCCAAATATTTCCGGACCTAACTGTATATATATATTGTGAGATATTGAAGCAAAAGGTGTTTGAGGGAGGTACATATGATCCAGCACCTTCCAGGGTGTGTTCCCTTCACTCTCACCTGAGCCCTAATTAATGAGCTTCAAGGTTAAAAGGCAGCACAGACAGCTTCCTGGGCTGCTGCTGTGCCGATCTGAAGGCACACATACAGACATTCTTGTGAGATACTGCAAAGGGAAGCTGCAGGTACAGTGTCTAAAGGGGGGAAAGAGCGCTTAGTTTAACCCACTGTTAGTTAAGGACTAAGCTGTGTTAGTCAGAACTCTGAAAAAGAGTTAGGTTTTTGTTTCTGTTTTATGTTATAAGTTAACCCTGTTCCTGCTTTGTACCTGGCAAATAAACCCTCCTGTGCATCAACACTACGTTTCCCTGCCTTTGATCTGGATACAAGATACTGCAACATGGTGTGGACATCACAATATATATATATATATATATATATATATATATATATATATATATATATATAGAGAGAGAGAGAGAGAGAGAGAGAGAGAGAGAGAGAGAGAGAGAGACTAGATAATTTGTCATGTTGGATGTAGCATTGGGGCTCTTTTCTTTTGTTGTATACATTAGGTCACAAACGCAGTAGCGTTCTGAATTACACAAATATATATATTGAGCTTGCTTAAACTGTGTCTTTTATTTAATCTCGCCTGACCAATAACTCATAGCTCAGTACATATTACTTTGTGCTCAAAGTCCTTCGAGCTAGTAGACTGTTATAATGGTGCTATTCAGCTGGTACAGTATATCCCACATTGCTAGAGCTGCCAAAAAGCAATGATTGTTGGTCATAGTCCTGTTGGGTCTGACACCAGTACACTATTCCAGTCACTAGGTTATTTAGGCTTATCAACTCAATATAGTGCTCATGGAAATGATTTTAAAATGTGTGGGATGACATTTACATTTACTGAAATAAATGGGGGGACCCCTGCTCAGTAGTTTTTACATACATTGCTCCTACAGTATGATTGATTCTGTAAACTAGAAACAAGAGCTTTAAATTTGAATATGATTACACTTTTACAGGGATATGTGTGTACATGCCCTGGCAATCTGCCACAATACAGCAGCATGGATTAATGCAGACACTACTGTTTTGGTTAAATATGGGAGATCTTCACACCCATAGCCTTGAGTCAACAGTGGTTTTTGTATGATCTCCAGCACTAAATGCATGGCATATTTTTCACTGCAAAACATACATAACAGTCCCAAGGGGCAATATTAACCCTCTGGTATAATCAGTCATGGGGAACCCCTCATGGGGAAGAAAACTCATACAAAATTTGAGGTGCACATACAGTATGTGCTATCTTTTGATGTTTTAATTAATTTTGGGATATGTTTTCTGTGAAGTAATATAATAAAATGTATTTATTTTCATTATCAGTGGAGGTGAGGGCATCACTAGGGATTCTGTCTCTTCTGCGAAGTTCATTTAAATGTACAGTAATTATAAATGCAAAAAGTAGCTAAAACCTGTAATTTTTTAATCCACAGTATTACAAAGATACGCACTTTCCTCTGTTGCTCGACTGCAAAAACTCTGATACAGACCCTCATTCTCTCCCATCTCGACTACTATAACGTCCTGCTGTCCGGCCTTCCTGCTTCTCACCTGTCTCCCTTACAATCTATCTTAATGCTGCTGCGAGAATCACTCTACTATTTCCGAAACCTGTCTCAGCACTGAAATCCCTCTCCTGGCTTCCTATCTAATACCACATCACACACTCAATTCTCTTCCTCACTTTTAAAGTTTTACACTCTTCTGCTCTTCCTTACATCTCAGCCCTAATTTCTCGCTATACACCATCCCACTCTTGCGTTCTGTTCATGGACGTCTTATCTCTACCCCTTTTGTATCTAAAGCCCTCTCCTGCCTTTAACCTCACTGACTGCCCCACACCTCTGGAATGCCCTTCCTCTCAATATCCGACAAACACCCTCTCTATCAACCTTTAAGACCCAACTAAAAACACACCAGCTTAAGGAAACATATGAGTAGCTCTATGAGTGATAGTTTTACAACGCATACATAAACCTTGGACCCTTGCAGACGCGATTACCAGAATACTCTCCTACTGTCTCTGTACATCCTTCCTAAAAACCAATTAGATTGTAAGCTCTTTCGAGCAGGGATTCCTTTTCCTAAATGTTACTTTTATGTCTGAAGCACTTCTCCCCTTTATGTGTTATTTATATTATTTGTTGTCTATATGATTATCACGTGTATTACTGCTGTAAAGCTCTGTAGATTAATGGCGCTATATAAATAAAGACATACATACATACAAATATACTTTGCATAGCCATCAGCATATATCGCAGGGTACCTCAGGTGTGCTCCTTTTTCAGCATAGGCATCTCTCCCTAGTTTATTCGGAGGGAGATTTGAGGGGATATCTATCTATATATCTATATATCTATATATCTATATATCTGTATATATATATATCTATATATTTATATATTTATATATCTATATACAGCTCAACCCCCTATAACGCTGTGCTTGGGGTCCAAAGAATCACATCGCGTTATAAGCGGATCGCGTTACAAATAATGTACATTTGTATTTATTGTACAATAAAGTATTTAAGATGCCAATAATCGTGTTGTAAAGTATTCATAAATACAAAAATTGGGAGCCATGCTTGCATCGCGTTATAAGCGGATTCGCGTTGTAACGGATCGCATATAACGGGGTTGAGCTGTATCTATATATCTATATATCTATATATCTTGATCTCACACACACCTTGAGATACTATTAAATTGAAGATCTTCTTTTCACCTGCAAGTAGTAGAAAAAGGAAAAAAATCACTGGAGCTTTTTAATGTTGGGATTCAGACCCTCTGGCTCTGGAAGCATGCGCCGCCCCTGCCTTCCCCCCCACCACAGCACCATTGCAACAGCCATTGTCCCCAGCGCCGCAGCCATATGCTGGAGACAGTAAATCTGGCTAAGGGCCTCATGCAGAGAGCATCGTTATTTCGAAATTCGCCATTTTTTGTACAATTTCGCGCAGAAACCGGCAGAAAATGGCGAGTTACGAAAAACGCGCCATTTTGTTTTTTCTATTGCTAAAACTCGCCTCACGGCTGGCAAGAACCTCCATCTCGCCATTTTTAAAACTCTCCGAATGCAGAGAGGTGCGAACGGCATGTAGCGGCTGTTCGCGCCAAGAAAATGGTGCGATTCTCGCATTTTTGCCGCGCCAGGAAAAAATGGCAAGATGGCGCTTGCCGCCTATAGTAAAGGGGAAAAAAAAGGCGCAAATTTGTTTTTACACGTTTCTGAAGCGCGCATCTCGCCAATTTAAACTCGCCACACGCATCCATGTTAAACATAGCAGAATTCGCACTTTTCTGCATATGGAGAATAAAACTCTCCAAAAAAGCTACTTTTTATGAAATTCGCCAATTTTTAAATTCTATGCTCTCTGCATGAGGCCCTAAATCTGTAAACATCACCTTTTGTATAGATTAATGGTAAAATAGCAAATTGTGTTGTTGTGACTCTACATTTTGCATCCGTGTCTTAAGGTATATTGGGCCAAAAATGTTCTACTTGTGCTAGTGAGCTACGTATTAGTGAAATGGTTATAAGAGAGTTTAGGTGAAGAGATAGTCCCAGCAATATTACAATGAGATACTATATATGGAAATGTTTTTTTTTGCCTACAATTAGCACACTTTTCCTACCTTTGCTTCAAATAGTCTATGCTAAAAATAGGGAACATGATTACAAATTTTCATACTGATGCAAATAAACGTTCCTCTGCATTTTGGAGTAAATTGTGCCATACTGTATTGATACATATCCAATAGACTCAGTTGAGTCTCTACCAATTAGTGTAAGGTCAACTCGAAAGGAGCCCTTATATTAAACAGATAAAAGAATGATGGTCTCTGTATCAAAGGAAATCATGCAATTCAAGCACACCATGCACTTCAGAATGTGACAAGCTGCTGTGCAATAACCTTGATTTGATTTTTTTTTCAAGTGGCAGTGGAAGAACCAGACCAAAATAGAAATATCTGGCAGATTCACAGACTGTTACATTGTTCCAAGAGGCAATCGGAAGTTGCATTAGCCTATTTTAATATACAGTTTAATGGAAACAATATTACAATTTCCCACTTTGAGTATTCTTGTGTGAAAAAAATAATAATAGCAGCCACTAATCAAAGGTCTTTATTGAGAAAGAAACTCGGAAGGTGTGAACATAACAAGGGGGCCGGCTAGCCCTCTGGTCAGGTAGGGGTTAATATTTCAATGAAGGGGTGAGAATAGGGTATGTTACTGGAGGTGGCACTACTTACCTACAGAAGATTATGTAGGGTGAGGATTGGAGGAGGGCGGAGGAGAAGCAAGAAATAAACGAGGTCTTTCAGAGACTTTGGGAGCAGGCAGGCAAGGAAGTGCTCGTTGGCTGTCGGCCGGGATGGATGGTGTTGTGGCTTTGGCAGTCATGGCAGGGGAAGATGTCAGGCAGCTCCATGAGGCTGGAAACATGGAATAAAGCACCATATAATGCTGCAGCATGGCAGCAGCCCCTGGTAGTTCAGAGCAGGGGAGAATATAAGCAATATTGAGAATGATGAAATGGAGTGGATAAGCTGCAGGATTATGTGGAAAAGGATGAAGATGTTCAGGTGGAGGAAGGTCTGTGCCATAGGGGAAGGGTCGGTAAGAAGAGGCTGGAGGTTTTTGGATCAATAAGAAGGAGGTCTAGGCCCCCTAGTAGGTATTCACCAGTGACTGAGAGATAAAGGAGTCATGTCGGAGTTGGCTTGGCTTCTGAAAGTAAGCAAGCTTGGAGGGAGCAGGTGAAAAAGGGAGTATCATCTGTCAGAAGAGTAATGGTAAAGGAAGGGGTTTGACCCCACAAAGATTCCGATGCTACAAAAACTTGCTGTATAAGATAAGCAGTCCTAAAGTGTCCTGTGTAAGATGAACAGAGGTGACCACCACTATCAGCAGTAAAATAAATAAATAAATAAAAATATATAACCAAACGCACGTGTAGGCGACTTACCGGGGTGGGGGCTATAAAGCAGTAGCTGTTGGAAGTACAAGGCTACACATAGGATACATGCTGCCGAGTAAGACACAAGAAAAACAGGAACTGCTACCCTTACCAGACCCCGTGTCACACGGCGTGTTCGCCCGACTCAGCTGGCTGTAATCCGTGAGTTCACCGAGAATGCTGGTTGGAGGCTGTGTTCCCTGCTGTAGTGCGGTCTGCGTGCTCCTGCCGATCTGGTGAGTAGTAATAGCAGACGAGAAATCCCAGCGGTCGCTGCAAAACCTCCATGAAGCTCAACCAAGCGTTAGAATTGAAAAAACTTTATTTATACAAAATAGTAGACATAGAAAAAACCTCTAATGCGTTTTGTCCCGTGGAGGGGCTTTATCAAAGAGATAATTTCCCATCACACAGTTAGGTCTAAATAGACAGTACTATGCTCCCATTGGACTAGAAATAAATTAGCGCAGATGCTTGATAATAGCACTAATTAATAAGAAAACGAAAAGATGGGGCAGACTAGTCTAAATAGAGATACCTGATGGAACCACATTATATGACAAACATACCAAATACTAAAAACTATATATGCAGAATCTGCCAACAATAAATAAACAACCTAAAAAGAAAGAGAAAAGAAAATAGAACATTAAGAGAAAGACATTGAAAGAGAAAAGGAAGAAAATAAAGCCTAAAAATATTAAAAACAACGTCTATCAGTTTGAACCTATTTAATAATAATGTAAGAACATAATAAATTATAAACTATAAAAACTCATATAAATAATAATTAATTATAATTATAAATGGGAGAGAAAGACAATGATAATGTATACGAATAGACAGTAATACAAAATGATGACTTAATCAGAGCAATGTAATATGAACATAGCATCAAATTTGGAAACATTTAGGCAAATCCATAAACCATTGCAACATATAATGAACAGATACAAGAGTATATACAATTTGTTTCAAACACTTTCCACAGACTTGTCAATCTGTGAGAAAATGTTTGAGTTCCCAATCCAAATTGATACCATGGGGCTGTAGAGTGTTTAAGGTATGTATCCAGTACATTTCCTGTTTATTGAGTGTTTTCTCTATTGCCACCTCTAGGATGGCAAGGGATATGTTCCAATGCAAAAAAGGTAAAATTATCAATGCCACCCCTAGTACATTCTGTAAAATGTCTGGCCACTGGGTGGGTCAAGTCTCACCTCCTAATGAGACGTACATGTTCGGCAATTCTATTTTTTACAGGTCTGATGGTACGACCTACGTATTTTAAACCACACCCACAATTTCGAACATAAATTACAAAGCTAGTATTACAGTTAAGAAAGTTCCGAATGTAATATGTCTTGAAATTATTATAACGAACTACCTTGGTGGGTTCTGCAAATTTGCACAAGGAGCATTTACCACAGGTAAAAAAAACCCTAGGTATACCTCTCACTTGGGGAAAAATAGACAGTGAATCGAAAAGGCTTGGGGATAAATGAGATGCCAATGTTATGGCTCTACGATATGTGAACTTAGGTCCTCCTTGAATCAGAGGTAAGATATCCTTGTCTAACAATAAGGTGTGACAATGTTTTGACATGATGTCGCAAATAGATTTTGATTGACGACTATAAGTCGTTATAAAATAAGGTCTCTCATTCTCATTATTAAAGAATTTTCGAGACCTATTCTTCCTGACTCTTGACTCTTTTTTTATCAAAAGTGTGTTTCTGTCTATAGAGGCTGCATGATTAAATGCTATTTTAACATCAATTTCTATATAGCATCTAGCTATAAATCTATCCGCCATATCTTTAGATTGAGAAAGAAATGCATCGTTATCAGAACACAATTTTCTTAATCCCAAAAACTGTGCATTGGGGATACTCCTAACTAGGGAGCGTGGATGGTTACTTTGGGCACATAAAAGCGTGTTCCGAGAATTGGACTTTCTATACATCTCGGTCTGAATGACCATGTCATTATCAATGTACAGGAGTATATCCAGATAGTGAATATGGTGCATATTGTGCTCAAAAGTGAACCGAATATTTAAATCATTTGTGTTCAATTGTTGAATAAAGGAAATAAGTGTGTGTTCATCACCATCCCAAATCATGATAAGGTCATCAATATATCTTCTATAAAAAATAATTTTATACCGAAATAAATTATTGATGTGATAAATATAAAGTGTTTCCCAAAAACCCATAAATAAATTTGCATATGAAGGTGCAAAACTCGTGCCCATAGCCTTGCCTAATAACTGTAAATAAAACTGTGCATCAAATAAAAAATAATTGTGAGTAAGTAGAAACAGAATAGATTCTAATAAGAAAGTACAATGTGAAAGTGATAAATCAGACAAGTCTAAAAAATGACTAATGGCTGAGAGGCCTTGTGAATGTTTAATAATGGAGTACAGTGAGACCACATCAAGTGTGACCCACCTGTACTCCTTTTTCCACTGGATACTCTGTAGATTGACAATGAGGTCTGCTGAATCTTGAATAAAAGAGGGCAATTGAAACACAAATGGTTGTAAAAAGCTGTCCACATACCGCGATAAACTATCTCCCAAAGATCCAATGCTCGCCACTATCGGCCGACCAGGAGGGTCGACTAGCGATTTATGGATCTTTGGGAGATGGTGGAATACGGTATCACAGGATGTGGACAGCTTAAGTACTCACATTCCTTATGATTAATGACAGTCAAAATCCTACCAAATTCAATAACTTCCTCAAGTTCCTTCATGAACTTAGAGGTAGAATCACCTTTATGATGCTGATAAGAAGTGGTGTCCTTTATTTGCCTTAATGCTTCATTTTTATATTGCTCGTGGGACAAAACCACCAGGCCCCCCCCCCTTATCAGCCTTCTTTAGCATTATATTGTGATTCTTTTTCAATTGATATAATTGTTGAATTTCTGTATATGTTAAATTATTAGACTGTATATGGGAACAAGAAAATCCTCGTGCTAATAAACGTAAATTCCGTTCTACTAGAAGTTCAAAGGTTACAATTGCAGGTCCCCTGTTATAGTTAGGACAAAAAAAAGATTTTTTACGAAGGCCTGAATCTATACTACCAAAAAATGGTTGTAAACTGTGTTTATGGGTTCTCCTTCTGTTTCCAATAAAGCATTCATATCAGATAGTACACAACATTCTTTGAAACTGAACATATCATAGGTCATACACAGATCTTTCAAAGGGTCATCAATTTGACTTGTGGAAGCTAAACCAGATAAATAATTATCAATTCCTGGAGCCTCAAATATGTTCTTAGAACCAAATAATTTTTTCAAAGATAGTTTCCTTGTAAACTTTTGCAGGTCTATTACAGTCTGAAAAATTGAAAATCCTGTGTAGGGGCAAACCCCAAGCCTTTATTTAGAAGTGTTAATTGATCCAGAGAAAGTTCAATTCCTGAAAGGTTGATAACGTTATCCAAATTCATTACTCGTACTTCTTCCTCTTGGATCTGCCTCTTCCTTCCCCGTTTCCTCTTTGATATCCTGGTTCGCCTCTTCCCATTGAACCCATTTGTAAAAAAGCAGAGGAGGGTTGTCCTGAGGCTTTAGGAAATTTAGAATAGGCTGATGAGGTGAAAGGTCTATTATCATATTTAGATAGACCCCTAGTGTCTCGTGTGTAATCAGTGGGACCCTCAAAAAAGACAGAATGAGATCTGGATTCATGATCAGACATATCAGAATCAAAACTAGATGTTTCGGTTTGTCTATTCTTGAGTATGGATTTATTAGGATTTTTCTTGGACCATCTCTTAGTTTGATTTTGAGGACCCCTAGGTGTACTAGATGCTGAGTACTCCCTAGCTGCTGATGGTCTCTGCCAACAGTATATTTGACCATTAATAAAGTCCATATGATCCAGTTCAAATTTATTATGTTTTTTATCGCTAATCGTATCAATTTGGATTGGAAACTCAAACATTTTCTCACAGATTGACAAGTCTGTGGAAAGTGTTTGAAACAAATTGTATATACTCTCGTATCTGTTCATTATATGTTGCAATGGTTTATGGATTTGCCTAAATGTTTCCAAATTTGATGCAATGTTCATATTACATTGCTCTGATTAAGTCATCATTTTGTATTATTGTCTATACGTATACATTATCATTGTCTTTCTCTACCATTAATAATTATAATTAATTATTATTTATATGAGTTTTTATAGTTTATAGTTTATTATGTTCTTATATTATTATTTAATAGGTTCAAACTGATTGACGTTGTTTTTAATATTTTTAGGCTTTATTTTCTTCCTTTTCTCTTTCTTTGTCTTTCTCTTAATGTTCTCTTTTCTTTTCTCTTTCTTTTTAGGTTGTTTTATTTATTGTTGGCAGATTCTGCATATATAGTTTATTAGTATTTGGTGTGTTTGTCATATACAGTATGTGGTTCCATCAGGTATCTCTATTTAGACTAGTTTGCCCCATGTTTTCGTTCTCTTATTAATTAGTGCTATTATCAAGCATCTGCGCTAATTTATTTCTGGGAGCATAGTACTGTCTATTTAGACCTACCTGTGTGACTGGAAATTATTTCTTTGATAAAGTCCCTCCGTGGGACGAAACACGTTAGAGGTTTTTTCTATGTCTACTATTTTGTATCAATAAAGTTTTTTCAATTCTAATGCTTGCTTGAGCTTCATGGAGGTTTTGCAGCGACCGCTGGGATTTCTCGTCTGCTACTATCTGTCAGAAGAGAAAGACAAAGGAGGAGGAACAGAAACAAGAGCGAAATGCTTCACTATGAACGGCAGGAGCTTTTTCATTGAGGGATTGGATGGAAGGAGGTGAAGGCCCTTCAGGAATGGTGAATATCAGGTCAGACAGAGTAAATGATTAAATGAAGGATTGGGTATCCCATAACTGCTCCATTGAGAGAAGAGGAAAATTATGTCAGGAGTTGACCCTGATATTGATTAGAGAGACACTAAGGCTTCTGGTGACTGAGGGGCAACGGAATCAGACGCAAGGCAGAAGGTGGTAGGCAGGTGCATGTTTAAGTTTCCTGCAGGAATTTTTAGGATGATTTGTAAGGGGGGAAGGAGGCGTTTATCCCTGCCGCTAAAGGAGAGGTTTTCTTATAAATTTACAGATTTACATTTTTAGAGCAATCCCCTACCACACAGTGGGGCTGATTCACTAAGCAGTGAGCTTTTGCGCCCAATTCGGAAATTTTTAATCCCACGATAAAAAATGAATCCAGGCGCGGGATTCACTAAGAAGTGAAGCGCATTTGAGTAGGTGCGTGCAAAAACATGCCCGATCGCGCAAGCTCTTTCCCCCCCCCTGCTATCATGCTTAAAATTCTAAAGAGCGATAGCTGATCGAAAAAAAAAACAGCCAGTAAGAGCTGCATGGAGACACTGCGTCTCCATGCACTGCTCTTACATGCGATCATACAGTATAAATATACATTTTAATAATAGTGTACATATGCAGGGGGTCTCCTGACCTGAACCGCATTGGTTTCAGCCTCAGGGATGCCCTACTTCATGAGATACATGCCCCTAAGCTTTAAAACTCCTGCGTCACGTGACCGGGGGATTTAAATCCTGCAGGGGGATACCGGCACCCCATAACTGGGCCTATATCTCATGAAGTAGGGGGTCCCCGAGGCTGAAACCAATGCGGTACAGCTCAGGAGACCCCCTGCTCATGTACACAATGATCAAAACACACATATATATAAAAAAATAATTAATTACAGCCGCTATGGTAATGAAGCTGCATTAATGTAATTTTTATGTGTGCTGCAGCAGGGGGTATCCCGAGATGAACCGCATTGATTTAAGCCCCGGGGACCACCTGGTTCCAGAGTTACAGGCCCAGATATGGGGTGCTGGCATGTCCTCCATTATTTAAATATCCCGCGTCATGTGACACGGACGCTTTAAAAATGGCGGCGACACTGGCAACCGATGCCCCATACCGGGGCCTGTAACTCGGGAAGCAGGGTGTCCCTGAGTCAGAAATCAAAGCGGTTCAGCTCAGGAGACCCCCTGCTCCCGCACACTATTAAAAAAATATACATTAAAGCTATATAATGAAGCTTCATTACATTAGCGGCTAGCTGCTAAGGCAATGAAGGGGTTAAGGCTCAATAGCAGCTTTATTGGGGCCAATTGCCCCCAATAAACCTTGAAATATGTGCTACCCACGCCCTGTGCCCCCAACAACCCCTATACACCCTAACATACATTACATTTATTATTATTTTTTTAAAGCATTAGAATGTTACAATAGGCTGACGGGGGCCCTCGGGTGGACCCCGCATGTGTCCGGGAGCCCTCAGGTGGTCTCCACGGGTGTCCGGGGGCCCTCGGCTGGTCCCCGATGGCCTTCAGTACTATTTCTTTGCTTTAAAAAAAAGGGAAAGAAATACACCCCCCCCCACCCCACTCCCACCTAACACATACAGTACAGTAATGGGCAAAATTACTATTATCCAGATATGAATAATAGTGCATTTGCTGATTTAAAATAAAACATTAAACTGCAGAAATAAAATAAATACAATTTGCACTCACTCCTGCCAGGCTGCCACGATGAAGGCCGTCCTCATCCTCATCCCTGTTCATGTCCTCCGTTGCCACAAACAATACAGAACAATCAAAAACACAATCTAATGTCCCCTAACCCCTTAATCACTGTAGCGGTTAGTAACCATTATAGTAATTTAAGGGCTAACCCACCCTCTCCCATGACCCTCCCAGGAGGCCTAACCACCCTCACCCTTCACTCATTCACTGGTACAGTGGGTACATCATGCCATATACTATGGGCCTGATTTACAACTATAGCAAGAAATGGTGAAGGAATATAAAAAACGGCCCTAATAAAACAACATTACATTTCAAAATGAACATACTAATGCCAATCAAACAATTAAATGGCACAGTGGAATAATATGGGCATGATTTCACAATATGCCAGTCAATGGTCAACCTAAAAAAAAATCACAAACAAGATCCAATGCATTCAAAACAATCTCAAACTAAAACAAATAAAAAGTAAACCGAACAAAATTACCACCAATCAATTAATCCAATACAAAATTAAGACCAGAATAAACAATTAAAACACCAAAACAAAACCATGAATAAATAAAATAAATATCTAATAAACTGCATCATTCTAAATCAAAAAACAAAAATAATCCAACATTTAAAGCAAACACCAATCAAAAGCCAGATATAAACAATTTAAAATACCAACAAAAATGCCTGAACACAACATCAATATGCAATATAAAAAGCACACAAATTTAAAAACAAAGAAGCAATATACATTTAAAATACATACAGTACAAGCAAGAATTTGCCAAAACAACCATTGCTTCTTACTGTATTTATGTATGTATGTATGTATAGCCCTAAAGTGCCATACATAAATACATTTGGAATAAATGTGTGAAAAAAAATGCAGATAGAGGATGAGACATACACTCAGTCACATAGGTAAAAGAGGTGGGGTACTTAGCTGCCGGTGCGCTGGTTCTGGGGAGCTCCTGAAGTCCCAATATGATCCAGTGTAATGAAAAAACAGTCTTAATCATCAAGGAGGTTTAATATGCCACAAAGACCAACGTTTCGGCAGTCTAATACTGCCTTTCTCAAGGTGAAGGCTACCAAACATTAAGAAACAGCAAGAATATATACTACCCCCCTAATACTCACCCCTCCCTGCTCAGTTGCATTGCCACGATGCTGATGCCCACGTGATGACGTCAGTGCGCCCGCGTGGTGCTCCGTGGTGACGTCAGACGTCTTGGTGTGTATCCCTGGTAGTACAGCATAGAGCTGCCTTGGGAAACCATTGGAAAAAAAGGGGTTAACCGGCGCCAAATGGGGGTGAATACCAAACCAATGGAAGGTGTGACAGTCCAAATAACAGTTCTTGGG
Source organism: Ascaphus truei (assembly GCF_040206685.1). Classification (NCBI taxonomy): domain Eukaryota; kingdom Metazoa; phylum Chordata; class Amphibia; order Anura; family Ascaphidae; genus Ascaphus; species Ascaphus truei. Next base: position 389,098,945 of record NC_134484.1, on the reverse strand, counting down.
ATGATGAATTGTGATGAACTCACCTCAGCAATGAATATGTGGAAAAAGAAGAAAACAGATAATAGTGCAGTAAATCAACACAGGGGGGGGTTAACAAATACTGACAATACGAAACATACAAGACATACAAACATTAAACACTAGCACGGCCTAAATATTAATGAAAAGCAAATTTATTAGGTGTGGAAGGTGCATAAACCGCATCCGGAGGGGTAAAATTACAACCCTACTCACAAGATGCTGGATGGGTAAAAGCAACGGACTGATGCGTGCAGCTGGGCTCTCAAGATGGCGACCGGAGCACTTGGGCTGGCGTCTACACATGACCGGGATGCAAGACAGATGACTCGGATGACGGGGCCTCTGGGCGGACGTGACGTCTCCTCCACTGTAATTTCACCACCGGCTCACAGGACTCCGGTCCTCCAGTCCTCCTCAGCAGCCGCAATGCCGCCGCACCTCGGTTTAAAGCACTTTTGGAGACTGCAGATTTCTCCTTTTGGAACTGCAGACTTCACCACAACCTGGAACACTCTAAAAACTCGAAACTTCCCGACGCGTTTCGTACGCATGCGCGTACTTCTTCAAGGTATGCTCACTACGTGCGAAACGCGTAGAGGTCACGTGGCGGCAGTTCCTGTGGAGTTTTTGCAGCCGGTGGGAGCGGGTAAGTACTCAGACTGGTCCGGACCCTTTCTGTAGTACTAGCGAGATCCAGTGTTGACCCAGTGCTATTCACCGACCATACTGGTGTATGTTCCAGTCATTTTAAACGTAATTTGTTGACTTTTTTCCTGTTTTAAACTGTATCAGTGGACGCTTATGCCCACTGTCCTATTTTACCAATAAAGTGCTTATACCCTTTAGTGCGCCTGTCTGTCAATTGTTTTTCCTGTCTGTGAGCCCCCCTTGTGGGAGCTCACCCTTATAGGAGATGTGTGGAACCCCCCCAGACTAAAGGCTGCAAGAGGGACCCACTACAGTGACAACATTAGCGCGGAGCAACACACTCCTTATCATATACCTGTGTACATTAAAATCACGAGACTGTAAACTGCAGATGACAATAAGTATAATCCTGAAAAATACTGCTTATGAGTGAGCAGTACATCAGTATTATAATATACTGGTGTGTATACCTGGGTCAGATAAAGGGAGGGGGGAAGGTGGTACAAACGGGGAGGGGGGGAAGGGAAGGCAGGAAGAAAAGAGGGAGAAGGCAATACAAGGAAAGGGATGATCTTCCAAGCAGGTTCTTCTGTATCTTCTGTATCTTCTTCTTCTTCTGTATCTTCTGTATCTTCTGTATCTTCTTCTGTATCTTCTTCTTATGTATCTTCTTCTTCTTCTTCTTCTTCTTCTTCTTCTTCCACGCCCTTGCAATCCTATTGGAGGAGGAGGTCCTCCCTCCTCAGCTTCTTGCCGTCAAATAAGGCTGCACAGGCTTTTATAGGCCTGTGACGTCACATTTTAATGCAAATGGTTCACACACCTCTGATTGGCTGTGAAAACTATGTGTTTTTTGGGGAGGGGAGGGGGACATCATGTAAAGGAAGTGAAGCCAGACAATCAGAATGGCTGTGCTTCTTTTCCCTTTCATCATTTATTTATTATATGGGCATGATGTACCCACTATACCAATGAATGGGTGAAGGGTGGGGGTAGTTGCCTGGGAGGGTGGTTATGCCTCCTGGGTGGGTAGTGGTAGAGGGTGGGTTACCCCTTAATTACTATAGTGGTTAATAACCGCTACAGTGATTAAGGGGTTAGGGGACATTAGATTGTATTTTTTATTGTACTGCATTGCTTGTGGCAACAGAGGACATGGACGGTGATGAGAAGCAGCTTGGCAGGGGTGAGTGCAAGTTTTATTTATTTTATTTCTGTAGCTTAATGTTATATTTGAAATGGACAAATGCACTATTATAGATATCTGGATAATAGTAATTTTGACCATTATTTTACTGTATGTGTTAGGGAGCGGGGGGGGGGGGGTTGTATTTATTGCAAAGTTTTGACTGTTATGTTTTTTGGCCACACTATTGGTACCGCAGGCCAGCGGGGACTACCAGACTCCTGCGGGGATCACCCAAGGGCCCCGGACTCCCATGGGGATCACCCGCCGGCCTGTTGTATTAATTGTGTGGTGAAAAAAACGTGTAAAAATCTGGCGTGCTTTTAAAGTACGATTCACTTATCACTGCTTAATGAATCGCGCTGACTGGCAAAAAACAGCACGTTTGTCATTTTTTTGTCTGTTCGGACGTATTTTTTTTCCATGGCTGAAAAAATGCCTTTTATGGCCGATAAAGCACTGTTATCACTGCTTAGTGAATCGCACAACAAGCAGTATCTGTCTTAAAAGCAATTTATTGTACTTAAAAGCAGTTATCACTGCTTAGTGAATCGCCCCCAGTATCTCTAATGCTATATCATGTAAATCTGTCCCTGATGGAATCTTTAAACGTCTCATATTGTTTTCAGACATATAGTATTTAACATGGTTAAAATTTTCACTCATAGAAGTAGGTGGCTGTGCTGAGAACTTTGAGGATATTTCAATCACAATTTGTTACTATCCAAATATGTGGGAGGTATTTAACTTTACCTGAAGTATTCAAAATGAGAAATGTCTACATGAGAATAAGGCAGTGTGTATATTTCTGCACACTATTTACATGTGTGCATCACCTCTTATTGCTCCATAGCCACCTGCAAAATTGCTTCAAATATTTATCAAGAAACGGTAATTTTCAGAGGAAAGCTACATGCTATAAAGAATTTTATTTAGCCGGCTAATAACTCATGAACTGTAAGATTTAAGTACAAATAAGTGTTAACAGCAATAAGTTAGGCAAATCTATTTAAATTTATTTGCATTGAAGTGTCATTTAACAATTGAAATATCATAAAAACATTTTTTGGGGGAAAGTGTCACCAGTCGGCTGTATGTCTGAGGTAAAACTGATGCAAAAACAGCATATTAAAGTCTCCAAGCTGCAAAATTAGGATAAAAGTGAAAAAAAAACTTTTGCACTACATTTACTAAAGAAAAGGAATCCGATTTCCAATAACCCTCTTCACTTAATGTAACTATGTATTTGTCATCAAAACTCTATGCCCAGGACATACTTGAAAACGAGTGGTAACTCTCAATGTATTACTTCCTGGTAAAACATTTTATAAATATATAAAATAATTTCAGGCAATGTTTTTTTTTTTTTTGCATTGATAAATCTGTTGCAGTTTTCGAAGACTTCACTGTTGATCTGTTTTTGAAGCCAGCAACTTTGGGGTCTATAGAGGATATGTATCAAAGATTCCTGGCTACCAAAATTGGCCAAAAAAACTACCGGATTTATCTAATAAATTAATCTTCCAGCCCTAAATGTATCACTATAAATATTTCCCAATGTAACTTTCTTTTAAATAAATATAGTGTAGTACTTTTTCACCCAACTTTTGCAGCTGCAAGATTTTACCTTGGATTTTACTGGCTGGTACTGTAGGAATTAGCAAACTGGGCAAGAAAAACATGTTTTAACAAGTATATTTGTAATTGGACCTATTGCATACAGTATGTTTTTTATTTTCCATAGAGGCAAAGTTAATACTAAGTCAGTGATGCTTTTGATCCTAAAATAACTCAATTTGCATTATTGCTGCATTTCTGTTATTTTAAAATTATATTTTCAGCAGCAATATAACATTACTAGCAGTTTGCCACAATTGTATACATTTATAAATATACATATATAACCAAAGAAAAACAAATCAACGCCAAAGATAAAATAAGTAGCGTGAACAGTCATAAAGAGACAGATCCTTATGTGGGCCAGTCAAATGTGAGTATTAAAGAAATAAGCAGAATGTGTATATACATAAATACATACAAAATGGTGATTTTAAAGTGACAGAAACCTATTTCCTTATAGGGGCTAATGCCTAAATGTGGGAATATATATATATATATATATATATATATATATATATATATATATATATATAAAGCAGAAAATAGCCGTGTTAGTCGAGTTGCGATAGTGCAGAATAAATGAGTTCTTCAGTATTCGGTGATACCTTTTTTATTGGACTAACAATTATGTCATAGGACAAGCTTTCGAGAATTATCCTGTATTGCTTGACCTGAAGAAGAGAAGATAACTCTCGAAAGCTTGTCCTATGACATAAATTGTTAGTCCAATAAAAAAAGGTATCACCGAATACTGAAGAACTCATTTATTCTGCACTATATATGTGTGTGTGTGTGTAGCCCCGTTGACTTAGGGAACTACGCGTGCTGAATACTTGTTTGGCATACAGGAGACCTAATCCTCTGCCACTGGGAGCTTGGGGTGATCGCATTCTATCAGTCTACAGCACCTCCACCTGTGAGGGATCCTAGCACTGCAGGATAACCCCTCTTCAGTACCAATGCAGTAATGCATAAAGATACACACACACTGGTATGACTATTTATCTTTACTAACACATATATCTATAACAAAATAACAATACAGTACCCACACCATATACACGCCCTGGTGAGATCCCCCAAAGTACTGAGGTACCCCGGGAACCTAACCACCTGGTGTCCACAGAGCTAAGTTCACCCAAAGTATGTGGTGTAGCGCTACCCCCACATTTCCCGAATCCCAGGTCCAGGGATTTCTTCCCACGGGCCTTTGTCTGGTGTTGCACTTAGTCCGGCTTGTACTTGAGGGTGAATTGGTAGTTCAATAGTGCCGCAAGCCACCTGTGACTGGTGGCATCCAATTTGTCGGAGGTCAGTATGTTATCTGTCCGCACCTCAAAAGAGACTCCATACAAATAGTCGTGGAGCTTGTCATCTACTGCCCACTGGAGTGCAAGGAACTCCAGCTTGTGAACTCTGCAGTTCTGTTTGCTTGGTGTCAAGATTCGGCTCACATATGCCAGTGGGCGGAGGCCAGCAGGGTACTTCTGGTGCAGAAAAAAGTGTAGGTTTTGGGCGGTTCACAGCTCACCGTCGGGGCACAATCAAATGTGTCCAAACGCATTTAGAAAAAAAGGTTGTTTATTCAGTGCATGTAAAAACAGATCTGCCACAGAGTAACTCTGACGCGTTTCGTCCACCAATAGGACTTTGTCAAAGAGTGACTGGCTTAGCCAACAGTGAAACCTATATAGTGATCCTCAAGCACTGATTGGGAGCGCTAAATGAGTATGTAAATTCAAGTACACCTGCTGAATAATGCACTGATTCCCCCTCTCAAGATATATGAGTACTCCTCCCAATAGAGGCAATCACTCAACAGGAATCACTGGAGACTATAGAAAAGAAAGCAACAAAACAAAAAATAGAAAAATAAAAAGAGACATATCTATATCCTTATATACTAGAAGAATGCATTAAATAATTCTAATTGATGAAAGAAAATATATTAATCCCAAGATCTTACAAAAATGATGGACTAAAAATCTAAACTATATTTATACCAAAATTCATATATCATTCTTATATTATCAACCCCATAAAAATATATATATATATATATATATATATATAACACAAACTATATAACCTAGTGTCAAAAGACAATATGTATAATAAGTAATTTAATGCATAATAAAAAAATCTATATACCGAAAAATTAATTATATGTATTAGATACATATATAAACCGGGTTGAATGATGACAATATATACCATGTACACTTAAACCAGGAAATGCTTGAGTTCCCATTCCACATTAATACCTATGGGATGTAAAGTATTCATGGTATATATCTGTAGGAGGACATGTGCAGAGGTACACAATGGAGACTGTTGTAAGGTGAAATTAAAACAAGGCTTTATTGTGCCTGTCGCTTTAAACACAGCAAAAAATCAACATAAGCGAAATAGTGAGCCAAACAAAACCTGCTCCACTTTGGCATATATGAATCCTTATATTCCAGCCCCTTTTAACTGGGTGGCTACCCAAGCTTTTCATCAGCCCAAGTCATATAGATATATATAAATAGACAACAGTCATTGGAAAATAAAGTCTTATCTGTTTGCTGGGTTGCTGCCTTTTCTCCAGATAATCAGCATCCAGGTTTAGAAGTCTTGTTTGTCAGCTCCAGAGATCTGTGTTCTCTTGGTCAGTCTCACCTGGGAGACTCAGGAACCTCTGCTCTGTTTCCTTGTTCAGCTCACATGTGAGCTAAGGTGTCTCTCTTCCTGTCTCAGAGGCAGGCTTTTTCTACCACCTGTTATCAGCCAGGTGGTGTTAGTTAATTGCCTACCAGCAGTTAACCACCACACTACTGGATTAAAGGCACATTTGTGAACAGGGATAAGTCCCCTGTTACAATATCCAATACATTTATCTCATATTAAGTTTGTGTAGGCTATTTCTTCCTCTAGGATGTAGACCCACATGTTCCAATCCTGAAAATGAAAAATTGGTAATATTCCCCTGAGGACATGATGAAAAATGACGTGGTACTGGATGTGACATATCTTTTTTGATAATAAGCCTCACATGTTCCTGGATTCTAAGTCTCAGTGGTCTAATTGTAAGGCCTATATTGGACATTTTACAACCACATTGTAGATTATATATAACATGACTGGTATAACAGACCACTGAGACTTTTTTTATTATTCATTAAATTACTTATTATACATATTGTCTTTTGACACTAGGTTATATAGTTTGTGTTATATATATATATTTTATGGGGTTGATAATATAAGAATTATATATGAATTTTGGTATAAATATAGTTTAGCTTCTTAGTCCATAATTTTTGTAAGATCTTGGGATTAATATATTTTCATTCATCAATTAGATAGAATTATTTAATGCATTCTTCTAGTATATAAGGATATAGATGTCTCTTTTTATTTTTCTGTTTTTTGTTTTGTTGCTTTCTTTTTTTCCACTTTGTGACTGTTTTTTGTATATAAGTTGTAGATCATTTATATGATGTGTCAGCATGCTTATATTTGTTTTTAAGTGTTCTATGTATTGTATTGTATTGTTATTTGAAACATTTTTGCACTTTGTATTGTATATAGTTTGTATTGTATATAGTCTCCAGTGATTCCTGTTGAGTGATTGCCTCTATTGGGTGGAGTACTGATATACCTTGAGAGGGGGAATCAGTGCATTATTCAGCAGGTGTACTTGAATTTACATACTCATTTAATGCTCCCAATCAGTGCTTGAGGATCACTATATAGGTTTCACTGTTGGTTAAGCCAGTCACTCTTTGACAAAGTCCTATTGGTGGACGAAACGCGTCAGAGTTACTCTGTGGCAGATCTGTTTTTACATGCACTGAATAAATAACCTTTTTTTCTAATTGTGTTTGGACACATTTGATTTTACCTCGACGGTGAGCTGTGAACCGCCCAAAACCTACACTTTTTTCTTACCTGATTATCTGGCTGGAGCACGCTCTATAGTGCACCTGATCTACTTCCTACTTGCAGTGCTTGAGGATTGAACTCGACGGGTCAATATTATGTGGCAGTGCATGAGACGCCGGGATGCGTGAGGGTAGTGGCGGAGATTAACTGAAGTGGGCCAATTCCATGGTTCCATGCAGGGAACACGGCATCACGGTTAGCTTGTCTCCTTACCACATTGTGGCCCCGTCCTGATGCTGAGTCTCGTGTGCACAGTCCTACTCCACTGTTCATATTTCCATGATTCAGGACATTGATCAGTAGCGCTTATATTATTGTATTATTATCTTCATTGTGGACATTGTAGAATCTATTTGCACTATTTGGAGCATCGGTATTTTGGAGTTTACTCTCTGCTTGTTTTCATACTTCTGGTGCAATACAGCTCCCAGTCCATTGAAGCTTGCATCTACATGCAGGATATTTGGTAGCTCGGGGTCGGCATAAGCCAAGATGGGTGCATCCGTGAGGTTTTTCTTGAGCTGATTAATGCCTGTTTCTGGAGGACATCCACTTGTCTTCAAATTGCATCCGTGGGGTTGCGGCCTTCTGCCTATGTTCCTCTGGGTAAATCTTCAGAAGATTATTGAGAACCTTGGCTTTACTGGAATAGCCTTTTACGAAGCGGCAGTAGTATCTGCAGAATCCCAGGAAGGACTGCAGCTCATTGTCTGGTCTGGGACAGTTCACTAGAGCTTCGACCTTAGTGGGGTCAGTAGCCACTCTGTCTGCGGACATGATGTGACCTATGTAAGTGACTGACATGCGGCAGAACCAGCATTTGTCCAAGGACAACTTCAGGCCTTCTTTGCCCAGTCTATCCAACAACTTCAAGAGGCGTTCTTCGTGTTCTTCTAGAGTCTTAACAAACATGATGATGTCGTCCAGGTAGACTAGACTTTCCCGTTTATTCATATCCCCAATGGTCTTCTCCATCACTCTTTGGAAGGTCACCGGAGCACCGCAAATGCCTTGGGATATCCGGGTGAACTGGTAGAACCCGAGGGGACAAACACCATATTCTCCTGGTCTTCAAAGCTCATAGGTACCTGGTAGTACCAAGACCTCAGGTCCAGCATGCTGAACCACTGGCTTCCTTAGAGGGCACTGAGGATTTTTTCTATCCTCTGCAAAGTTTACTGATCCGGTACTGTACGATGGTTCAGGGTCTGGTAGTCTACGCACAGGCTGACTGACCCATTCTTCTTACTACCACGATCGGGGAAGCATAGAGGCTAAGGGACTCCGTTACGATGCCCGCCATTTCCATCTCCTTCAGGACATCCCTCACATCCTCTACATCTCTGGGAGCAATGCATCTGGAATGCTCCTTGAATGACGGGGTGTCATACAGCCGAATCATATGCTGGGCGTTCTTGCCGCAGCCCACACCCATCTCGCTGGTGGAGAATACTTCCCGGTTCCTTCAATTTGGCACGTAGCCCCTTCTTCCAGTCCGTGGGCAGGGTCAATTCCCGAAGTCGAACTGTAGCCCGTCCGGCTCTTCTTGCACGGTAGCGGTGTTCACATGGGCCATGGATTCCACAGTGTAACCGAATAAATCCGACCCAGTGCTTTACCGACGTCAAACCGTATGGGGTGAGGCAAAATGTTCTTTATCACCACTTTGAAGTGATTTGGAAAGGCGGTCTTCTACTCCTTCATCTCTGGTACCACCCAAAACCCTCCCTTGGCGTCCTCCTCTGGTGTGTTCTCCAAGGAGAAATACCAGTGAGCTTCATCACGGTCAACCCTTTCTCTAGATTAAAGAATTGGCCAAATCCATCTTGGGCAGAGATCTTGTAGCACTCCTCTTTGAAGACTGGGTGGCTCCATAGGGAGGAAAGGGGTAATTCGCTGCATCTTGCAGATAGGCTCGGATCAGAGCCTGCACCACATCTGCGCTGGTCCTCAGTATGATGGGGGAGCTTTGATGTTCCCGGAACTCGGGAAATATCAGAGCTTCCTCTTCCATGGGGTGGTTTTTGATGGTGTTCACTTGCACAACACCATCAATGGGGTATTCTTCCTTCCTAAGGCCCCACAGTTTCATCTTCTTTGCTGACTGCATAGGCAGATGTTTCAGATGCGAGTCATATAAGGGGCGGTATCTGATGGTTACCTGAGACCCTGTGTCCAGCAATGCGGAGGCGTAGATTCCTTCCATCAGGACTCGTGTTATAGCCGCAGGCCGCGAGGTTTCATTACACGGAGCATTTTGGAGAGGAGCCGCAGGTCGCGAGGTTGGTACCTGAGAAAAAACGGATCTGACGTCAGACCCGGGCCCAGACCCGCTGAGACACGATGGAGTAAGGGCTGGAGACAAACAGAGATCCAACAGTGGCTGCAGGACAGTGCAGTGTGCTGAGCGGTCTCTTCAATACACTATTGCAGTGTGATATGCTTGTTTCTTACAGAAAAATTGTGAGTGCAAATTTTACACTTAGATTAAAACTTTTTAAACCTAGTTGATCTATGCTATGTAGCTTTTTCCTCTCTCTCTCCATTGGGGCTACATCTTCTTGAGTACTGGAGTTGTTTCTCCTTCGATTCGTGCTGAGCTGACACTCAGCTTGGATAGACTGCCAAAGCCTTGATTACACACTGCTGTGGAAATTCTTACATTTTGTAAGTAGGCCTTTCACACAAGCCAAGATTGGATCTGATATTTGTTCACATTGTATTTCTCCTGCACTTAGATTTTCTGTGCTTTTGTGTTTTTTCTTCTTCAACGCTTCAGTGCACGACCATTCCTCCAATACCTGGAGAGTACATTCCTTCCATGCAGCAATCCCATCTTCTCTGACGGGAGTGGGTGATATCCCAGAGAAGGCTTTGAGTTTGCGGTAGGTTTGTGCCGGGTACAGCAGAATAATCTTCTCTGTCAGCTGCTGCAGGGCTTCCACGAATAACTGAGCTACATCTGAACTGCTGGTACTGCGGTGGCTCCTTCCGGACCATCGACTGCCATCCAGCTATTGTACAGCTCCCTGGGGGAGGAACAGCTGTGGGCACCGGGCACTCTTCTATGCTATGGGTGGCACTAGGTGCTGCCATTCTGGCGCTGCGTTTAGGGTATATGAGTGGACTTCTGCAGGGTGTGGCTTCGGGGAGTTGTAGAAACTGGGGGGCATTGTCCTCTGGGATATCACAGTGGCAGTCAATGAGGAGCGTATTCTACTGGATGTCTGTTTCCCATTTTGCATATAGAATACGGGCTTTAGTAAACCCTGGTATCTTTCTCAGAGTGTCGCACAGGTCAGGCAAGGGTAGGGATACTGGAACATGGCAAATGGCAAACACATTACGGGGAGATACATGACGTCATAGTGTCCACTTGTGGACGCTCTTGCGAGACAGTAGGGACATGTTCCCTTTCTGGTTCTAACTGTCTAATTTAGATAGGGCACCCCAGGTCTGAATCCAGCAGTGCCTCCAAATGTAGCCTCTTTCCCCCTGACTTAGGGAACTACGCGTGCTGAATACGTATTTGGTGTACTGGAGGCCTAATCCTCTGCCACTGGGAGCCTGCAGTGATCACATTCTATCAGTAAACAGTGACTCCACTTGAGAGGGATCCTAGTGCTCTCCCGTCCCGTCGATCCGCTTCCTTGGGCCCAGGCTTACCTTCACACTATTTACACACTATACAAGTGTTCCAAATGTAAGTGTGTCATTGTTACAAATGATGTACCTCTCCAGGGGGGCACCCGACAGTGCAAGCATGTGTTGTTAAGAATTACTTTTGGGTTATTTTGTGGTTGTGGTTATTTTTATGGATGTTTTTAAGTATATTTATATATGTTTTGGTCATTTGTATTTATGTACTTTTGCAGTTTGTCCTCAAATATAATTTTAATAGATTCCCAGAGCGCTAATCTGTTTATTTTCTATTTTATGTGCAAAAGTAAGTGAAACCTTGGTTTTAGCAGCTGAATTAAAAGGGATAATTAGAATCAGGTATTTAAATAATTATATTGATATTCAGGTGTCCCACCCTTTATAAAGATTATAAACTTTGTGAGTGTCTTCACCATACAGGTGTGTGAAAAGATGTCATGCCATGATCAAAAGAAAATTCTGAGGACCTCAGAACTGCAGTTATTGATGCTCATAAGTCTAGAAAGGGTTACAAATCTATTTCTATGGATTTGGGGCTCCACAAATCCACTGTCAGGCTACAAATGGAGAAAGTTTAAGACCACAATCACTTTACCCAGGAGCGGTTCTCTCACTAAACTCTCTCCAAGAACAAAATGGTAAATCATCCAAGAAGTCACAAAGAACCTCAGAGTAACATCCAAGGACACCTTGGCATATGTGAGAATTCATGACTCAACTATCAGATAAATACTGTACAAGAATGGTGTTCATGGAAGGATAGCCTGTAGGAAGAGACTGCTATCTAAAAAGAACATTGCTGCCATCTCAAGTTCGCCAAAGAGCACATAGATGATCCACAAGACTTCTGGGACAATGTTCTTTTGACAGACAAATCAAAGGACTATGTTAAGGCAGAACTTTCTTTCCTCAATGAGAAACGTTATGTTTGGCGAAAAACCAAACACTGTGTATGAACAGAAGAACCTCCTCCCAACCGTCAAGCATGATGTTGAGAGTGTGAAGGTATGGGGTTGCTTTGCTGCCACAGAATCTGGACGGCTTTCCATCATTGACACAACCATTGCAAGCCGTCCAGGTTCTGTGGCAGCAATTGCATTGCATCTTCTGCATCGTTTCAGAAGATTCTAGAGGAGAATGTCAGGCCATCTGTCTGTGAGCTGTAGCGAAAATGGGTCATGCAGCAAGATAATGATCCTAAACATACAAGCAGATCTACAAAAGAATGGCTGCAGAAGAAAAAAGTATGCATTTTAGGATGGCCTAGTCAAAGCACAAACCTAAACCCCATCAAAATGTTGTGGCAGGACCTGAAGCGAGCTGTCCATGGAAGGAAGCCATCAACTGTCACTGAGTTGAAGCAGTTCTGTAAGGAGGAATGGGCCAAAATTCCTCAAAACCGATGTGAGAGACTGACCAGCATTGATAGGAAAATCTTAGTTGAAGTTATTGCTGCTCAAGGGGATGTGACAAGGTACTGAATCTAAGGTTCACATACTTTTTCACATATGGATATTGAATGTTGAATCATTTGTGGATAAATGTTGAAAAAGTATAATTTCTTTTGTGTCATTTGTTTGATCAGGTTATCTTTATCTATTATTAGGACTTAGATCAAGATCAAATAACATTTTAGGTTTGAAATATGTGAAAATCCTAAGGGGTTCACAAACTTTTTCTCACCACTGTGTGTGTATACACATACAAACATGCACACATACTGTATATCTACCACACACGTTCTTAACTTAAAACAGTGTCTTAAACAATATTCTAATTAATTTTCTGGCAGTTTTATAAATTAACATAATATTATTACAAAATGTTCAACTTTACCATCTTAATAGCAGTTATCCCTTTTACAAGCCTAATGTCTTTCTTTTTTTTTTAGAAAAAATATGGTGTTAAAGTCTTACTGCACCTTGCACTGCAAACTTTAACTCTTTAGCATCGGTCACTGTAGTTCTTTTGTCTGTGTTTTTCTTTTCAGTTCGTCGATTGCTTCTTCTTTTCTTGGTCTCCCCCCAAAGATTTGATCCACCGTGCATGCTTGGGATGTTCAGAATGCCAATTCCCTCCAGGGAAATATTGCACAAGTCCATCTGAATGCCATCACACTGTAAGAAACAACACAATTATCTCTTATTGCATTTTTCAGTGTTGTATGACAGACAGTACATAAGATGGTAATTGTTTTTCTTCAGAATCTAATCAAGAATGGCACTTTCATTGCTGTCATATCTATTATTTAATCTAAATGACAGTTTAGTAGAGCAGAATTGTGTTACAATGATTCACATAGAAAAGTAAAAGAAAAAACAGGTGTTTTATTGGACCAACACATTTTAAAAATCTAAAAGGGTTCTCCTCCACATATTCAAAAAAACAATTGGGCCTTTGTGCTAAATAGTAAATACAAACCTTCATTAAATGTGTGTCGTATGTATGAACACTTAATAGATATGAGACATAATTTACTTTCTAAAATATTTTTTTAGGAATCGTGTCATATTTAATATAAGATTTTTACAATTTAAATTAAAACAGAAGTTCATGTATATGGGTATATATGGAGGCACAGAGGCACAAAGACCTCCCCAACACACACCTTTTTATACAGCATGTGGAGAAAAACTAGTATAGAAAAAGGATCCCACCTACATTATGCATAAGAAGGGGCACATCTGTAATACCTGGCTCCTATGCCAAGAAGACCTTAGAGGGCCCTTGAGAGGAGGTAATTTATTGGTTCTGATGGAACACAGCTTATATTCTATCTCTTATAGACCAGATTTTAAGTATTGCACTGCCAGTAGTCATACAATTCCTGGGCTGGTGAAAATGCAGAATGTTTGCCATTTTTTAGCCTTTGGTTCGTTTCAAAGGACAGTGGACGCAGTAGGTGGAATGGTGCAATCCACATTTTCTAGTTGTTCCCAGCAATTTGTGTGTGTACTGAAATAACACAATGCAGACAATATACAAATTCTCTGTGAGAGGATAGTGTAGCAGGAGTTGAAATGCGGTTTCTATGGAATAGCTTTTTACCCAATGTGATGGGTGCAATACATTTCATAAATGTAGAATTACACCAAGAGAAAGGGCGCATAAGTTCTACAACCAGAAACATTTTCAATCTACAATGTGCAGGTTGTATGTGGTGCTATAATGTGCATTTTGAATGTAGTTGATGACTTTCAAGGCTTCTGGCATGATGCCCATATCCTGTGTCACTCATTCATTTCTCACCATTTTGAGAAGGGCAGATTGCAACCCATGACATGTTCTCACAGTTAAAATAGCATGATAGTTCCATCCTTTTTCATGTACTTCAAAACAATAGACACTTTTCCTGCTGGGGCATTGTGTATGTCCTGCAGCAGCATGCCACAAGTTGCAATAATGTTGGATAAATCTGTACCTGTTGTCACTATGTTACTGTATTCTTTAGAAATAGAGGCTTGTGTATCAAAGTATAAGTGCTGCAACCCTAATTGCAAAAAATCAGCACCATACTGTATGTATTAAATGAAAAATTTGCATAAAATAGTTTTTTTGTTTATTTGTTAGATCTGGAGAAATGTTTCCCTCCCTTCCCCCTGAATTGCTCCACTGCTGTAGGCTTAGACAACATAGACTACTAGTATCCAACACAAAGAAAACCAAGTTATTTGTACATCTTCTCATAGTTCTTTCTTGTATCCTTTATGTCTATATATTATTCTTAGTTTGTTCCTTGCAAGCTAAACTAGAAAATACAGAATAAAGCCATCATGGAAATATCCTTCCATCCTAACCAAAAAACCCTTATCAACTAATGCTCTAAAATTGTCTTCTGTCATCAACTTCTCTCACCTGACAAATAACGTTCAAAATTCTGAAGAGAAATTGTAACACTTATTTCTTATTCAAGACAATCCAAATTAGGATTCTCAACTCTGAAACTGAGGGATTTTCAACAGGATATGGTTATTATATTTACAGTAAATAACCTCAGGGTCAATAATATAAAAATCCTGCAGTGGATCAGCAGTGAAATTAGAGAAAGGGCAATTATACCAGCAACAGGGGAAAAACTGTGAAAATTACATTTACTGTATTTGAAGACTATGATAGCAGATATAGTAGGTATGTTTAAGAAAATATTATATGTGTAACTCATTTCTATGTGCCGTAGTTAGTATAATGGTAAATGGACATTGACCTCAGTTTGCTTCTCAGGCTCTATAAAAAATGGCCTTTGTCTTCTTTCTGATGACGTACTTTAGTAATATAGATGGTGCTATATCTGTACCTCCACCTAAAAGGGTATTGTGTCCAGATTGAGTATACAAGAACATACTATTACCTTAGGAAACTGAATAGATTAAAACCTCTCAGCGTAATAATATTACATATTACACATTAACAATAAACCATACAGCACTACAGCACTAATAAAAATATATATATATATGGGGCAAAGATCTGAAGCACTCTCTGGTAAGTTTCCAATGTAAAAAAATGTTTATTGCATCCAATTAACATCAGGGGTGAAATACAGGAAAAAATGGAGCAACGTTTCGGACCTCCCGGTCCTTTGTCAAGCCCCTTTGTCGTTATATATACGGACGAAGCAGGGGTAGCGAAACATACGATGGGGCTGTGTGTGTACTCCCCAGGGACCCTCTTACCTGACTCAGGACACAGTGGACACTTATCTCTGCAATCTTGCTGCCACACCACCTCCTTCACAGGACTTATACACCTATTACTATCTGGTGACTATTGTATAGACATAGGATGATTTTGTGACTTGTGTTATATACTCTGCTGGTGGTTGTTTGGTGGTATTACATTGGCAGATCATTTTAGTGCCCTTTTACTTATTAACCCTTTATTTTGACCGGCCGGTCTAAGGTTTAAAGAGCAGGTCATACTCACATTATCTGGTTTCATTATTAATGATAGAATGCACTATTACATATTTTTGTGCCAGAATTAATGTTTCTTTGGGTTCCGTGGGGACTGTTTTAATCATTTTTGTAATCCATATGTGTTTTTTCCATTTAATAAATTTAATTACTATTTATTTTGCTAGAGTGCTTTTGGTGGGATTCTTTTCTTTTCTCTTTTTTTCATATATATATATATATATATATATATATATATATATATATATATATAGTCAATGAAAAAATAGTTTGCACTCACGGTTTCTCAAATGAAGGCAGATGCTCATCCCATATAGAAACATGTACAGGGTAAACTAGGGAAATCCAGGTAACAAAGAGACAGCACACCGCAATATAAGGAAGTAAATAAAGTGTATTAACAACACAGGGCAGCCAACGTTTTGGTCCTCAGAGTGGGACCTTCCTCAGGGCAGTGCATATGTATATATATATATATATATATATATATATATATATATATATATATATATATATATATATATATATTATATATATATACACACTGTATATACTGTATTTTCATTTACAATGATTTGAATATAACAAACGTTTACCTAAGTGCGGAGCTTTTGCCTTGAACTTTGTATTATGGACTATATCCTACACAAGGATAGATCACAATTTTCTACAGACTATACCATGAATGTCAGAAACATTCAGTGAAACATTTTGTGCTTACCATTCATTCCATCTGGTCTTATTATACCCCTTGTGTGTGTGTACTGGAGATTGAGGGTTTTCAATGTTTCACCAGGTTATCCTATGAGACCGGCCAGTCATAGTGGTGGGGGGCTGATTGCCTCTACACCCTCTATCTACTTCTGTCCATTCTGATTAGACTCATGGTTCTTCCTCAGAGTTAATGAATTTTTTTTTTGTATCTAGAGGTGTTAGCTATATTTATCCTGACATAGGGGATACTGAAGATTGTTTTAACATGTGTTTTTGTGATGTTACTAATAATAAATTAATATATTTTTGTACGCCTGAGTGCTTTTGGTGGGATACTTTTTTTCTATTTTGTTCTCATTTATACATTATCCCCAGCACCATCAGCAGCTGTTCTTTTGGCAGCTTATTTTGTCTGATTTAGGTACTTTATACATACAGTATAGATGTCAGTTGCAGGCATTTCTTAATTTTCTATCTATCTCTCTATCTCTCTATCTATATAACGTCTTCCATGTACAGATGCAGTGGCCATTATTCGATCCTTTCTACGTGTCGTTTTCATAAAGTCTGCTGTATTCCATGCAGCATTCACTCGTTAATCTTCCGTAAAGGCTGTCAATCACACGCATATTTACCGTTGTTGATTTTCCATGATTAATGTGATTGTGATTTGTTTGGGTGCAGTTCTGCGTGTTTCTGCCAGATGGCAAAATTGAATCCATTTGCACAGGGTAATCAGTGAGTTGTGTGTAGTCAATTTGCAGGTTTAAATACTAGATAAAAAGAGTGGCCACAATAGTCATTCATTGTAAATTGACCTTGCTCGCTGAAGACATTATCAAATGAAGGCGTTTCATAATTAAAATCTCCACAGTATACACAATGCTTGTCCCGTTATTCTACATTGCTATCCCTGCAATTGCTGAATGGACATCATGTCCATGTACTGTATGTCCGGATATGTGTTATACCAAACCACAATGTAGTTACGCATTTCTCATATTTTCTGCAATTAATGCTGGAACAGATAATAAGTCGACTTTAGCAGAGATTTATGACTATAGAATTGAAAAATATGAATTCTTCAAATTTTCACCGAATCAACATGGCTGGAAGCATTCGATAAGGCAAACATTAACTAATGATGATTGCTTTTTTCGCAAAGCCCCTCCTCTAGAGGATATTGTACAAGAGGATAATGGTCTGTGTTCCCAGCTTTTGCCGTTATGTTTGCTCATGGCGACTGCAAAAGAAGAAAGGTCTGGTTTCATCCATTTAAGATTCGTACTGTACCTGTACATACTTCCTGACCCTGCAGTGTACAGGTACCCAAACCGGCTTCCCAATACTATTGCAATAATGGGCCTATGTGACTGAAAACCTGGTGAGCAGCAATCCTTGCTACCTGGCCCTGCCTGATTACCGACTTAAGCAGGCACCTGTCAACTATAATGCTGATTACTTGCTGATCCTTGCTGTTACACACAATGCTGTACACCCCAGACATTGGGTCACCTCCACCCGGTTGGCAACGTATATAATGAAGATAAAGATAATGCAGACTACATGCGTGACACCACAATACACCTCTGACATTGGCTCACCTCCACCCATTTGGCAAAGTTTATAATGAAGGTAAATATAATGTACTATACAGTATTAATTTTAATTCCTCTTGGGGGCACCGGATTTTCGGGGGGGGGGGTGCGTCAGTTATTGAGGTTATAGAGGTCCAGCGATCTCCCCCGGTGCCTTTTAAATTAATGCTGGGGGATCGCATGAAGCCTCTATAATACACTTACAGTACCTTCCCTTCCAGCAACGCATTGTCATGGAAACCCGGTGTCAAATTACTGTGGCAATGTGACGTCACATGACCCTGCGCGTTATTTGGGCCGAGCAGGGGGGGGTGGCACGAGGCACCAAGGAGAGCAGCCTTGTATAGTGTACTGTATGCCTGCCATAGCTCATCAATGCTTGTACACATGCGCACTAGAGCATGACTTGACGCATGCGCACTACCAGAACTTATAGCATAATTCTTTTTTCCAGAAACGAAACTTTGAAATCGAGCGTCAAAAGATAAGTTGGAAGTTCGATAGAACTCTAGTATCATTTTTTTTAAACGTTGCCTTTTTTACTTTTATACAGTCAGTATCACCAGCTTCATGCTTCTAAAACTTTGCCACGCTACAGTATTATTTTGGACAACACTCTATGCACTGTGATTAAATTACATGTCATAACCTGTAATAAAATTTCAGACAGAGATGTTGATTGATTTTATCCCACATCATGGTTAATGGAAAACATTAAGTGATGCTTTTTTTTTACATATTTAATAAATGTTAAGATTTAGAAAATTACTACATTTGCAAACAGTTCAAACAGTTATATACTGTATATACAAAGGGGCCCCGGCACGCAAATAGATATAATAGACTATTGCCAATTTGAATAAGTCAATAAAGGTATATTATTTGGCAAAATTTGTAGCAGCTGTACAATATACCCAAATGCAGGGTCTGGAGATCATATCTCGCAAAATAACAACTATAATAATGTGGAGGGAAGGGAGTGGTTGGGGGTGAAAAAAAGGGGGTTGGAGGATAACAACAATTTGATGACAAAAGGAGGGAAAAAAACAGGAAAAAAGTATAATACACGTAAAAAATGTAGGGCGAAAAAAGTAGGGGGGCAACAAACTTTTGGAGCCTCTGACGCCCCTTCTTCAAGCCTGTTCCCACAGATAGAAATGTTCTGTGGCACTTCCCTATTAACACCCCTCCAACACCAAAATCTCTAGATAAACAGATACTGAGCACATATGATTTACTAGATGCATAAACCTAGTGTAAATAACATCAATCTAACAATGTAATCTAACCTGTATAGTGCAGATAATCACAAAATATGATCAAGGGAATGTGAATAAGTAATATTGCTAAATCCGATAACTTGTATAATGAGTATATTCAGATAATCACAAAATGTAATGAAGGATATGCAAATAAGCAATATTGCTAAACACTTCATAGGAGGCTATTGGATTGCTAACATACAGTGCAAGTTCCACCTTCTAAAGTCAAAGCCTGAGACTAACAGCTGGAGGAAAAATAGTAAGTATAAGTGAAGCAAATAAGGCAAAATACGAATCCTCTGCTGTTGAAAAGTCTATGACTCTCCTGGGGCAGTCTGCAGTGGTCCCTGTGAAAGCAAGTGGGTGTCACAGCTTTTTCAACACTTCAGCTTATCAGGGGCAGGGGATAGCTCAACCAATCAGGCATTAGAGTGGGCTGGATTGCTGACATTATCTGCATCATTAGAGTCCCCGGATGCAAGCCTGGTGCGAGGATGTAAACTGCAATTATAGCACCTGTATGTGCCGTATTTTGGAGTACCTAAAAGGTCTGTTCCTGACTCTTTCCTCCTAGATCAGCCCTTACCAAATGATCTCTAAGGTTTCTTCCCCTTTTGTAAGAAAACAAAGGCTTATCCCTCAGGGTAAATGCCAAGGAGTCATCTGTGTTAAGTATCTGCCAGTGTTTCAAGATTATCTTCTTAGTCTTACCACTCCATGTCCCATAGGTGGATACAAATGGAATAGAGTATGGTCTAGTGTTGGAGACACTAGTATGTTTATGCAGAAGTTAAGTTCTGGTAAGGCCCTCAGCCCTTTGTCTCTGTTTGGATAATAATTTTGGTTGATAACCCCTATCTGTGAATTTATGTTGCATCTCATCTAAACGATCAGGAACTAACGTCGGGCTACTTATAATTTGTCTTGCCCTCAGAACTGACTGTAAGGTAAGCCCTTAACCGTACCCGGTGGATGGTGACTGGAGAAAAGAAGCAGTTTTTGTAATATAAATAAGACTCCAAATGATTACCCTGGATAGAAATAGTGGTATCCAAGAAATTGATGGAGCAAGTGTCAATCTGGGAGGTGAAGCTGATGGTTTCCCTGGCCCTATTCAGAACGGAAATAAAATCGTGAGACTCCTGCTCCATCCCTGACCAGATAAGGAAGATGTAATCTATGTAACGCACCCACATACGCCCACACCTGACATATAGCGGATGTGTATAAACAATGTCGTTCTCAAATTTCATCATAAAGGTGTTGGCGTATGTGGGTGCTACATTAGAACACATGGCCATACCCTGCCTCTGTATATAGAACAAATCTTCAAAGGTAATTTTTTTCCCCTGAGTATAATCATTAGGAGGTCCAGAATGAACATACGTTCCTAAGGAGTGTATGAGCCATCGGTATCAAGAAGTAAGCAAACTGACTCAATGCCATCATCATGAGTAATTGACGTGTACAAGCTATTGACATCCAGTGTGATTAATAGCAGTGCCTCATTCTCTATTCTAAATGTATCAATTTTGGCCAAAAAATCAGATGTGTCCTGTATTTATGAGGCTGAATTAGAGACCAGGGGGTTAAGTAACTTGTCGAGAAATACAGCTAGAGGCTGGAACACTGAATCCGTTCCAGCCACTATAGGGGGTCCTGGTGATGTCTGCAAGTTTTTATGAAGCTTGGGTAATATATAAAAAAACGGTGTTATGGGGTCTTTCTTGATAAGATAGTCTTATTGATAATTGGAAATAACTCCCCCTTCTAGAGCTAA
Source organism: Ascaphus truei (assembly GCF_040206685.1). NCBI lineage: Eukaryota > Metazoa > Chordata > Amphibia > Anura > Ascaphidae > Ascaphus > Ascaphus truei. Next base: position 389,077,616 of record NC_134484.1, on the reverse strand, counting down.
CATCACTACCTGTAAGATCTTGTCTATTATGCCAGGGTTGTAGGGTACCAATGTGTAATTGGCCTGATCAGACAATTGGCGAAGTATCTCATCCCTATAGTATCTTTTATTGAGAACAACAATAGCCCTACCCTTGTCCGCTGGTTTAATTATAATCTCTTTAATGTCCTCAACGCTCCTTACTATTTCTCTGTTCTTTTTGGTGAAATTGTTGTCTAGGTGATGCCTTCTTGATGTCCTCTATATCCCGTTGAACAAGGGAGATATAGGTCTCAATGGCATTATTATTGGTAGGAGGACTAAAATTACTCCGGATCTTGCATTCTGTGGTGCGAGTGTGAAATAACGTGTTCTCCTCAATGTCCATAGCCTGACCTACGCTCGCTGGAAGGTGTGAGACAAAAAATCCTTTAATACGTAGTTATCTAAAAAAAACTCGCAAGTTCTATATCCAGGTCTAGTGGATCAGTTTGGGCAATAGGAACATAGAATAGTCCCTTATTTAATAATCTAGTCTGATCAGGGAGAGGATGGTATCAGAAATATTTACCACAGGTTCTGGGAGCGGGTCTGCATGCCCCTCCTTGGATGTCCTCTTGTGGTGGTGCTTCCCCCCTGCCCTCCTACTCGGCCTCGTGTTCCCCATGGTCTCCTTTGTTCTAATATTTGTATCTGATATTTTATAAATTTTTACATTTATAAAATCACTACATTTTTATTTCTCTATGATGTTGTATTTGTATTATAATTAGACATTGCATGTGTAATTAAGTCAGGGAAGAGACAACCCAAAAAAATACAATTTTTTTTTGGGTGGGTGGGAATTCTATTCAATACCTTCAATTTTGGGTCATACCTTATATTATATTTTAAAACAATTCAGTTCCAATGATTTCTTTCAAGTGTAGTCCTACACGGTCAACCCAGAATTACACAAAGATGAAACAATTTATGGAGTTGCACCCTCCCCACACCTCCCTCAGTAAACCGAGCAAAAGGCATTGGGCTCCTTATCAACACCTCCACTCCCCCGGGCCATGGGACCTTAAACAAGAAAGTAAGATTATATCAAAATCTTTTGTTCTTGGCCGAGAATTTACTTTGCCTGGTTTCACGCGCATGCCTGAGAAGTCCTGCACACTAAATAGTCTACAATGACTTCACTGCCAAAGTGAAATTCAAGTCCCCCCAAAAAAATAAAGTCATATTTTTTTTTCTTGAGCAGGCCTTAATAAATGAGCGATTTTAAGGAAAACATTGTTAAGCATTTTTCCTCAAATTTTATCAATGTTTACATTTAAAGAATCACTACATTTTAATTTCTCTATGATGTTGCATTTTGATTATAATTCGACCTTTTTGTGTAATTAATTTAGGGAAGAAACCCCCCCAAAAATACTAATGATTTTTTGTGGGAGAATCCTATTCAATACTTTCAACTTTGGGTAGGCTTGGTCTGCTTACAGTATCATACTGTTTATGGAAATATCACACAAGGTACAGTCATAACTTTTATTGTATTTTACAACAGTTCAAATTATTTCTTTCAACTTTAATCCTGCAGGCTCATCACAGCATTATGTGCACCAAGATGAAACATTTTGGTTGCACCTTCTCCCCCCCCCCTCCACCCCCCCAACACACACTCTAAATAGGACATCCACAAACAAATACACATCTGTACTAATGTTTCAGGTTTTGACTAATCTGGTTTTTGATTCCATGAGGTTTAGCTGAGTCAGGGGTTTAGCTGAGTCACCTCAGACAGTGTAAACGACCTTTTGCATTGAGAGAAGGGGGATTAGGACAAACTATTGACTATTATGCACGCAGTACAATTAGCTTGGACTCCCCCACCCCATCCAGAAGTGTTGCATCTGTGAAAGAAAAAAAAATGGCTGCAGGATTAGTGAATTGAAGGCCTTGACTGGTTAACACTACTGAAAGCCACACAAAACGAATAAACTACAATATAACTTGCCGTACATGTAATCACATGTCTAATAAAAATACTATACATACAGTTCTGTATATAATTAAGTATATATAAAGTGGAGAGTAAGTACAGACATAAAAAGGTTAACATGTAATTACCTTTAATAAAGGCTAAAATTAAATCAGGTTATTGTCAGTACCATACTTACCTGTACTATACTTACTGTACCTATACATACCTTACTACAGTACAGCACAGTACTGTACCTTATTATATGCCGGTTGCATTCCCATTACGCTCTAAAAGAAGGGGCAAACCACTGCTAAAAGTCTATGTAGTTGTTGCATCTTTGTACAGTCAGTATGTCGTTCCAGAAACTCATTATTCCTTGTATTAATTCCTCCTTTTTGGATGTTTTAACAACCTTTCTTATATGATCCTTCAGCTCATGCCACACAAGTTCGGGTTCAAATCTGGTGATCTGGAATGGGAGGTGGAAAAAAATGACAAATTAGTTGAACGGATAAAAACAGTTTCAAACAATGTTAAAAAGTTAATGTACATTGGAGCACTTACTCCAGCGGTGTCTTAACCCAGTTGATATAGGCACTAGAGGCGGTATGTTTAGAGTCACTGTCTTCGAAGAAACTGTGGCCAGATGGGAAATCATGCTTAATGTATTCAACAATCTTGGGGACTATTCCTTCTTGGAAAAATATTTTATCCACGATTCCTGGAACAATAGAAGAAAAATATAACATTAGGGTACAAAATACACTACAGTTGTACAGTGCATAAGGTTACAGAATTTAACTTTGTGCATTATTTACCCTCAAAGATGATTATGCATCTTGGTTCACGTCGTCTATAGATCGCACACCACACATGCATCTTCAGTGGATGCTTGGGCCGCGGCTTCAGAGATGGGCGTCCCTTTTTGTGGCATGCAAATGTGGCAAATCTCTCAAGGGCTACAGTTGTTTCGTGTTTGCCTATTGGGTGATATGTCCTTACTCGCGAGTGTACTTAAAGTGAGTGTCCATCAACCGGGGTATGCCTGTAGCAGTTTCTACACTGGTGTAGTCTTAGATGTCTTCAATTTCAGGTGAATAACAGGGGTCTCTGCATTATGTTCTTCAATAGAACAAAGATAACGATTTAGTGCAACATTGTTTGTTCAATAGGAATATGTATTAGAACAAATGGTATTACACTTACATTTTTATCACTAAGCATGGACACATAAAAATTAAAGATGCGTGGCTTTTGTGGATCTTCCATCCTTCACAGTCTGCACAATCTTCCTGGCTGCTGGTGTGTGTCGCGTCACTTCTGGTAGCGGACCCCGTCACTTCCAGGTACAATCGGTCCCAATTTTGGAGCAGCAAACTGACAGTAATCCAAAGAGCTCACACTTCACTGACTCTACGCGAGTGTATTGCGGTATTTTAGCACTCGTAATAATAGCATTTTATTAGCGCTGTCTGCAATAATGCAATACCGTCTAAAAACTCAGGGGGCGTTCGCGAGCTGTTGTCTTCGAAGTCTAATACTTTAGCAGTTCAACCTACGTCAGTACACAGTCTGCGTGTGCGCGTGCAGTAATTGTAAATTTGCATATTTATACATGCATTTGCAGTGCTGTATGTCTCATTTGAAAATTGTTGAAACGCATAGGCGTGTACAGTACTGTAGCAGTATCACATTTCGGCATATACAGCGCTCTCCCCTCGCTCGCCCCCGCACACACACAGGATAATTTACTGCACTGCAGTATTTCAACTTCTTATCTTATCTACAGTACAGTAAACCTCTCCCACACCATTCCTTTGAATGTGTGTCTTCCTGGTTCCAATCACATTCCTGCTTGATAGCTGATGATTACTGCGCATGCGTCTGTAAGTTCACCACTGCTTGCTTGCAAAGTTCAAGAGTGAGTGACCAAAAAAAAAAATATTTTTTTTCTCCTCAATTTTTATTTTTATTTTCTCCAGAAGCCTGCCTAAACCATCTTGATATTACGATATTCAATCTGTGCTGTAGCTTTTGACTGCGACACTGTGCGTTTGACAGCACATGGTTGATTTGTGTACTTTAATGTATTTGGGGGTGTAGGGATCAAATTATTATGATAACCTGCCTTTTGAAAATATGCCATTTCTTTGAACTGCAGTACAGCTAATCCTTCATGCAGCTGTACCCTGTACCCCCCTCCCCCACGCACACACAAGGCTCGCTCAAGGATTTGAACCTCTTATCGACAGACACCTCTCCAGAGCCATTCCATTTCTAAAGCTTGCCATTGTGTTTTTAATCGTCCGTCCCTAGCCGACCATCACCTCTCTCGGCACCTGCGTGCAATCCTCTTTTGGATGGGAGCTAAAGTACATAGCTGATGATTACTGCGCATGCGTCTGTATGTTCACCACTGCTTGCTTGCGAAGTTCAAGAGTGAGTGACCAAAAAAATATATATTTTTTTTTCTCCTCAATATTTATTTTAATTTTCTCCACAAGCCTGTCTAAACCATCTTGATATTACAATATTCAATCTGTGCTTTAGCTTTTGACTGCGACACTGTGCGTTTGACTGCACATGGTTGATTTGTGTGCTTTTAATGTATTTGAGGGTGTAGGGATCAAATTAGTATGATGACCTGCCTTTTGAAAATATGCCATTTCTTTGAACTGCAGTATAGCTAATCCTTCATGCAGCTATACCCTGTACCCCCCTCCCCCACGGACACAAACAAGGCTTGCTCAAGGATTTGAACCTCTGACAGAGGTGGTGACAGACACCTCTCCAGAGCTATTCCGTTTCTAAAGCTTGCCATTGTGTTTTTAATCATCCGTCCCTAGCCAAACATCACCTCTCTGCACCTGCGTGCCTAATTTTCCTATTGTTGGCTTAGAGTCACTTCTCTGTAATCCTCTTTGGGAAGGGAGCTAGCTGATGATTACTGCGCATGACTCACCCATCCACCCCCCAACCCTTTGAGGCTTTGTTTACGGTAACGCTTTTGATAATCCCTTCTCGAATTTGATATGTAAATCTGATTTGCACAGCACTGTGAAATTTAGAGTTAAAAAAACCATTATCTGATTTATGTTGTTGATGCAGTAAATTACCACTTTTTGTCATTCTTTCTTTTTCTTTGGTGTAGGTGTGTGGCGAGGGTTTTCAATGATTATGATTATCATGAATGTAAAGAAATATTTATTTTATTATATCAGGAACAAAAAATACATATATATAAAATAATCATGAATAATACAAAATGCAGTCTTTATTCAGTTCTTCTGTCAGATGAAAATTGATGGCCGGTGGATAATCATGAATAATGCACATTGATAATAATATTAATTGATAATATATAATATATAATAATATATAATAATATATTTTTTTCCGTCTTTACCTTCTTCCTCATTCTGTGTACAGTACAGTAGTTCATTGAGAGAGGAGAGGTTTTGTGTACATCATGACTGCAGTTTAGATACTGTACACTTAACTGTGCAAACAATTCACAAACTTTACACGATGCCCCCCCTCTCCCCCAGTCCATCCTTTTTTTCTGAAAAGACAAGAAAACAAAAAAATAGTGCAGTTATGTGCATACTGTATTATGGCATTGTGTGCTGTATAGTACTATCAAACTAGTCTACAGTATACTGGAACTACTGTATACTGTGACTACTGTTAAATACTTTGTAACCAAATGGCTGGTGCTGCTCTGTCTGGAAAGAAAATAATTGAGCAGTTAGGTGCATACTGTATTATGGCATTGTGTACTGTATGGCTACTCCATATTGGACAACAGAATGCAGTTAGTACTGTCAAACTAGTCTATGCTGGAACTACTGTATACTGTGACTACTTTTAAATACATTGTAATCAGATGGCTGGTGCTGCTCTCTCTGGAAAGAAAATAATTGAGCAGTTAGTTGCATACTGTATTATGGCATTGTGTACTGTATAGCTACTCCATATTGGACAACAGTATGCAGTTAGTACTGTCAAACTAGTCTATACTGGAACTACTGTATACTGTGACTACTGTTAAATACTTTGTAACCAGATGGCTGGTGCTGCTCTCTCTGGAAAGAAAATAATTGAGCAGTTAGTTACATACTGTATTATGGCATTGTGTACTGTATAGCTACTCCATATTGGAAAACAGTATGCAGTTAGTACTGTCAAACTAGTCTATACTGGAACTACTGTATACTGTGACTACTGTTAAATACTTTGTTACCAGATGGCTGGTGCTGCTCTCTCAGGGGAAACAAAATATGTGCCATACTTACCTGTATCATACTGTACTTACAATTCTACAGTACAGTACTATACCATACTACCTTCCTGATGCTTGCCCATTACGCGCGATCACAATGGGCAACACAGTCGCAATATGGTCAATATATTTATTGCATCGTTCCACTGTGAGTACATCGTTCCAAAAACTCAGTATGCCTTGCGCCAACTCTTCCTTTTTGGAGGGTTTCATGACTTTTCGGATATGGTCCTTGAGCTGATGCCAGACAATTTCGATAGGATTGAAGTCTGGCGATCTGTCATTGGAGGGGGAAAAAAAGGACAATTAGTTAAAGAAATACAGTACACAGTAAAAACAGTGAGGAAAAATGGAGTTGTGCAGGCCTGACTGACTGTAAATGTTTTGACTTTCTGTACATAAATGTTTTCACTAGCAGTAAACCATACACCTGTTGATGTTTGAATTGCTGTACACTTAAAATGTTTTTACATTGTATTTGTAAATAAATGTTTTTGTACTAACTCCGCCAATAAAATACAGTGTTTCTAGAACATACTGTACAGTACTGTCCAGGCATACTGTACTGTATACTGTAGGCATGCTCAGTACTGTACATCACAAGAGTATTAAAACAATACATGCTGTACGGGTATAGAATACACATATGTAGTGGAATGCATGTAGAATAAATGCATACTTTTTATTTTTCGGGTTTATTATACAGTATATATAAAAAAAAGTATTGTATACGGTCTGAAAACAACAGCATACTGTTTGAGGTTTTCTATGAAGCTCTCGGTTACAGTATTCTATCCTAATCAATAACAACGGCCACTAAACCACTAAACTGTAGACTCCGGTACGTGTTTTTTTTTAAATCAGATTCAGCAATGTGCAGGCATTGTAACACAAAGCGATATTATCCATCGACATCCCTTCATTTGCCGTTTTCCGCACGAGATGACAAAGTTTTCTTTTCTGAGGAAAAACAAAAGTACAAGTTTTACTGTAATGGTCAGTCAGTCTCCTACTGTAAGTTTCCACAATCAGTCCCACCAATAATTTTCTCGGGGGGCGTCTCCTGTTCACATGCGCATGCGCCTACCGTCGATGTGATGACACGCATATGCATTTCAAGAAAGTTCCAATGCGTATGCGCCTACCTTTTCACCAATTGTGCAGTATCTACTGTAGAAGCTGCTCAGCCAATGATATTGCTTACAGGAGAATCGCTTGACTTTTGAATCGCATTGATATTGATCTTTTCAAAATAAAAAAAAACAGAATAAAATACGGCAACATTACTCACCATAGACTTTCCCAATCAACTGGCGCCGAGCCACTGCCAGTCCCATATTTTTGATCATACACGTCGTTGACAGGTGACAGCGGGACTACTACACCTGTAATCAGTTGATGAGGCTGGAAATCGCTTAGGTACATGTAAGCTTGCTCGAATCTGTACGCGAAATCCGGCTCAGGCTGCAGGTATCCGGGCGGGGACAGACAGCAAGGGTTGCCGGTCACGAGGTTTTCTGACAGTCGGACCGTTATTGGAAGCGCCCGCTGTCGCATTGCTTGCCAGCGACTGACGTTTCTTAGTTGGTTTTAACACGACCTTTCGCCTTTTGCATTCTCCATGATCATAGATACGGGAAAAACCCGGTGATACACACCAATACCCTCCAATAAAATCGGGATCAATACGAAAAAAACATGGATCGCTACATAACTTTTCCTTATTGCACGCTTCCACACATGAGATTCTGGCGAAAATTTGTAAAAGTAATAGTTTTCGATAAAATACTGATAAATTTGAACAACTGTTGCCATCTCATCATCTTTTGCATTAATCGCGGCCCATATTAAATAAGCGTACGTTTTGTCGGGTTTTTGGAACACGGACTGCAGTTGTGCACTCATGGTGGGACTCTCAGGACAATAACCAGACCAGAAACTGTGTTTGTCTTTTTTTAATATGAAAACCTAAATTAATACATTATTGTAACTTCTTCAGTCCCAAGGCCAATTTACAATGGACCACTGTCGTATTTTTTTAAACACATGCAAGTCGACACATTACTGATGCGCATGCGCATAACAATTCATGAATACCTGCCATCTGGCAGATACGCGAAGAATTGCAACCAATTAAATCCGAACCATTATCAATAAACACATCAACCTCACATCAACCGCGGGTGTGAAAGCAACATGAATGCGGTATAAATGCGGTCAGAATGCAGCATGAACGTGGTGAAGTGCAGTGAAGTGCAGTGAAGTGCGTGGCATTTGGGAAAAAATCCCAAAAAAATTCGGAGATGTTGGAGAATAAAAGGGGCCGCGGCTGTAGTTAGTAGTCTTTGCAAAACAAAGACTCTTAGGATGTATGCAACATTAATTTTTCATCCACCTCGTTCTAAGGGCCTGAGTCCATAGAGTAGTAGATTTCATTCCCTGCCCCTTCCAGTCAACTCAAAGTCCCCTCAAACACTTATCAGACTACTCATTGGTCCAGATTCATTTCCATCTTTAGCTCCACCTATAGAAAAAGGGACTGGCTAGTTGGGGATCTTCAGACTTCCCCAAGCAGGCTCCTAAACTGGTGTTTACCTCTGCAGAGGTCCTTTGTACTCGGTACAAACATTATTTCATAGGGCCCCAAAGCCCCTTTTGTGCTCTGAAACTGTTTAGGAAAGCTGCATGACATACATAGCATATTCCAGGAGTGAGGCACAGAACATTAGGCTGCTATGGTAGCATGTCACAAAGCCAAGTAGCTGATTGCCTTGTAGCGAGAGAGTCTTCTCTGATGACAGTTAAGGCTTTGGCCATGCTCCCTGCTGGCGTGCTGAGGCGCGCTGAGGTGCAGGGAAAGCGGGTGCTTTCCCTGGCCTTGCGGTTGCTTACCGCACACGCTGTCAGCGTGCCGTCAGGGGGCAGGCCGGGGGCGGGCGCGTCACTGGCCGGGGGCGGGCCAGTGACGTCACGGAGCTGGTTCACCCTCATTGGGCGAACCGCTCACGTGACCGGCCTGTCACGCCGGCAAGCGGGGGAATTTTAAATTCCCCTAAGACCTACGCTTCCGCAAGCGCGCGCAAGCGCGCGTAAGCGCGCGCAAGCGTAGGTGAGCCTCTACTAAAGCCGCTCTAATTGTGACTTTAGGGGCTCAGTGCTGAGCGGGAGCGCGCATCAGCGCGCTTCCGCCAGCAAGCAAGGAACATGGCCGAGGCCTTAGGCTGGGGAGTTACTGAAGAGTAGAGATGTGCGAAAGTGTACCAGCTGTTTTCACTAAATATTACACCCTTCTTTTTATCAAACAAAATTTTGCCAAGCATCACCAGACTAATCATTTCTCAAAGTGTCTTTAATGCTACATTTTCACTTTACATGGAACCTAATGAAAATTGATCTAGACCTTTTTTTCGCATGATCTGGACATGCAAGAAGGGCTTACAGAATAGTAAATCATGAAAATCCGTTCGTAAAGGGCACTCTCTGCATGGATTTGTACAACTCGCAACTACTAGAATATCCCCAAAGGAGTGATTACGGATATGTTTTCCTGCAAATTACATCCGAATACAAAGAAGGAAAGAAAATTGATTAAAGAAGATAGAAACAATCAACATCAATAAGCTCAAGAAAAAAGCAGAGAATTTGAACTGCAAATTAAAATTTGCTTTAGCTTGCTCGAAATGTATGGGGACATTTTAACAAATAATTACTGTATGAAGAATTTCTGAAGATTGTAAGATTGTAAGATTCATCCAAAGGGCAGTAAAAATGACACAGGGTCATACCTTAAAACTGGAGGAAAGGAGATTTCACCAGCAACAAAGGGAAGGGTTCTTTACAGTAAGTGCAGTTAAAATGTGGAATTCATTACCCATGGAGACTGTGATGGCAGATACAATAGATATATTAAAAAAAGGTTGATCTTTTAGAAAGGAAAGGTCTACAGGTAAGTAAGTAAACATGGGAATGATGTAGATCCAGGGAGTAATCTGATTTGGAGTCAGGAAGGAATTAATATTTCCCCTTTTTCCCCCCTGAGATATCATTGTATGATTTTTTCACTGGGGTTTTTTGTTTGCCTTTCTCTGGATCAATATACTGTAAGAACAAATATAGGATAAAGTATCTGTCGTCTAAATTTAGCATAGGTTCAACTTTATTGATGTATGTCTTTTTCAACCTCATTGGGGCAAATGCTCTGTTCATAGGGTCAGGTGTGGATCTAGCTCCAGATGACAGAGAGTGGGAAGAGAATCCCAGGTCCTGGGATTTGTGCCTTGTGTTCTACTGCTGCTATTATGAATGAAAAAGTATCCTTCTCTGAACTGAGAGCTGCTGATTCCTTGGGTTACCAGCCAATATCTTTCGAGCGGCCTACTGCAGCCCTACTGCATTTTCATTGAGTAAATGGTTAGGGTGACCAGACGTCCCCTTTTTGCCGGGACAGTCCCGGTTTTCGGTTGCTGTCCCGGTTTCCTGTGTGTCCCGGAAATGTCCCGTTTTTTCCCCGTGTGTTCCCGTTTTTTTTTAATGTCGGCGGCGGTGCGCGAGTAATTAGCCGCGGTGCGCGAGTGAGCGGCGGCACAGAGGAGGAGACTGCAGCAGCCCGGCGGTGAGTATTTTTTTTAATGCCAGGGGTTGGGCTTCTGTAGAAACATGCTGGCCTTGCTCACTGGAGGATGCGGCCCGGCATTGAACAAAGTCTCGCCCCTCCGGCATTTGCTACCTTGGCCAATCCCCTGCGTCCCGGCATTAAGCCCCGCCCACGGCATCATCGTTCACCAAGGCCCAGCATGTGGGAATGGAAAGGAAGGGTACCTGGGGGGGCAGGGCCTGGGTGGGGGGGGCAGGGCCTTTGTGCCTGGGGGTGGGCAGGGCCAGGGTGCCTTGGGGTGGGGGGAAGGGACAGGGTGCCTGGGGGCGGGGCTCCCGCTTCCTGCTGCAGAGCACACGTGGTGTGTGTGTCTCTGCCTGCTCCTGGCTCCTCTGCGCGGTGTCTCTCCCCCTCTGCCTGCCCGGGGTGATAGGAGGTGGGTTTTTGATCGTTTGCCTCCTGTCCTGGCGCTCCCTTCCCCTACAGGTCCCCTTGGTGCGGGATATGGGCGCGGGGGCGGGCAGTGGTGGCTGCGCGGTGTTCCCCCATTCTGCCCCGGGAACCCGTGGCATCCCGCCAGGGGAGCTGGGGCAGAAGTTTGTACCTTTGCCTCCCGGCGCCCCAATCCAATCCCCCCCCCCCCCTTGGTGTGGGAGATGGGTGCGGGG